>NW_018164444.1:1820194-1843340 GCF_001263595.1 Phalaenopsis equestris
TATATATATATATATATGGCGCTCTTGTTCACGCTCACGCTCTACTAGGGTTTCGCCATGGCGATCCCTGGTAATTACTCAATTGCATCTCTTCGCCAATTCCGCTGTCGACGTGCGTCGTCTGCTTCGTCGCTCCTCTCGTCTGCTGCTCATACGGCTGCGTCGAGCTCAGTCGTCGAGTTGGGCATCTCTTTGTTGTATGCTGCTCGTGCGGTCATGCTTTCTAGTCGTCGCCTCTCGTCCTCGGGCTCGAGCTGAATTCGCAGGGGCTTCGGGTTTCCGCTTTGCCTCTCGTCCTCGGGCTCGAGCTGAATTCGCAGGGGTTTCGGGTTTCCGCTTTTGCTCTCTGTTCTGGATTCGAAGTTTGCTCTCTGCTTTGTTTTATTCACTGTTCTTAATGTCACACCTTCATCTATTGGGGATGGCTTTAGACAGACGGTACACTTCTACCTTTGCGGGTGTCCACGCCTAAGGTACACCTAAATCGTGTTATTTCTCTCCTTCGTTTGAGTGAGCAGAGGACAAAAAAAAAACAGGTAGGAAAAATGGGAAGTCTGCCATTTTTTTCACAGAAGCTGAAGGTATTCAACTTATTTGCTATTGTTGACTGAATTTGGTCGGAAAGATTTTGTATGGTCATCCCAAAATGGAGTTGATTCGTAAGGAATTTGAGCTTATGCACCTTGTTGGGGAGCGAAAAATTGGACTATTAGATGGAAGACACATTCTTATAAAATTAATATGCCAAAAGTTGTACAGGGCATTCGACTACTTGTCTCAGTGCTCCTTACTCCTTCCTAAAGGTCAACAAAGTAGAATGAGCTATAACAAGTTCAACAAAATAATCAAGACTAAAATATGATTTTATAGACAAAAATGAAATGAGCATGCTCACATATAGCTTATTTACATATCCACAAAACATATCACAACATGATATAATCGTATAAAACATATTAAATTAAAAACATATAATGCAGGAAATCATGACCGTTGTATAGAACATATATTATATATATTCATATCTATTCATTAGAATATTCACAAGTCATCAATCTAATCATAAAAATATCACTTGTAATTATATAGACCTCAACTATTTTCATATACTGTTATCACTCAGCTCAAATGTTACATTAACTATTGATAAAGATTGGGTCACACCCAATATAGTATTATTAATAGTCTCTCATGATACCAACAATTCTTACATGCAGTTTCTGCCTGAATGCCAAGTGTCGAGAATCTCATTGTTCCCTATTATTTGAACCTACAAGTATTAATATAATAGCTTACCTATAATATCACTTGTGATATCTCTTAAATCATAATTCTTGTAGCGAGCATTCATCATATATATTTCATATATCATATGCATGAGTCTTATTAAACAAATACCTAAAAACTATTATTTTATAAACATATTCATCTGATTTATAGTATAGAAAAACCGTAAGTATCCTAAGGTACAAATCAAGTTTGTATTCATGTAGTCCATGCAACCATTAATCCACAATATAGACAAAACTCTAAATACAACAACAACAACAACAAAGCCTTAATCCCACTACAAGGGTTCGACTGCATGAATCCTTTTCTCCATTGCGTCTTATTTAGTGCCAAATTTGTATTTAGTTCTAATAAATTAAGATCATTTTTTATACAATAAGCTCAAGTCTTCCAAGGTCTACCTCTGTCTTCCTAAATACAAAGTGTCAAAAATAATTATATGAAAACCTATAAAGAGTTATTTTTTTAAAGTTAACACATGATATTTAACCTGAATCGATAAAGCAAACCTACGACGAGTATCCCTAAACAACCTAAAGGTCACAATCCCTTAGAAATTCATAAAATTTGTAATTGAGATCTTAATTTAACCCGAAATATAACTTTATTGATTTAACTTAACTCGAAAGGACTTCTCGACATAAATATGCCTACCCGATATTTTTCTATTCTATTCCCTCTTCTTCCTTTCCCCCCAACCCATGAGATGGACTTATCGGGGAGTATAACTCTCGGTTCAACAATCCTGTGTTTGTTACTGCAAAGCTACAGCAATAAGGAACACATGGAATGCTTTAATTCATAGCAAATATCAAAACGAAAATGTAGGAAAGGAAAGCAATGCCAAAAATCTCAAAAATGATAGGTTCATACTCATCGTCTTCCTCTTGAAGCTCCTAACCACGAGTTGTGGCTCCTTGCCCTAGTCGCTCACCTGTCCTACTATAGTTACGGGTCGCAGGACTCTTCAAACAAGTAAAACTGAGAGATGGGGAAAATGAAGGGAGTACAACAATTAATGTGATCCCACAAAATTCTTAGCCATTCGACTACATCAGCATGCACACATAAATGCGATGGAGTTTGGTTGGTTGCTGTAATATGGGATTAAATATTAATTAAGGGTTTAATTAATTTAATTAAATAAATATTTTATTTATTTTTATATCTCCCATTGTATTCATAATTCATATACAGTGCACTAAATCAAATTGATCAATTCAACTTTTAAAAATTCAAAAGTTGATTCATTTGAATTTCGAGAGATGTAAAATTTGTGGTATATTTAAAATTGTCAAAATTTTCACTTGATTTCTAAAAATTGAGTGTTACATTTTAGCATAACTTGAGTTAGGGTAGCATATCGGCGTAGATTACCAGAGCCAAATCTCGAGCAAATAAATCTATAATATACTTCTCCCACTCCTCGTACTCGGTTGGATGTATTTGATAAACAAGCATGTCTGGAGGCATCAACTATGGATCAACTTCAATGGCAGAGTGAACCACACTGAAATGTAACCGCTCAGGAGACGTCTCTTCTTATTCTCTAAAAAGAACTGGATCCCACTATAGGATGCTCATTCCTGCAAAGTTCCTAAGGCACATTCCAACATTGTGGGACATCCATCCTGCCTGATCATCTGTTGGTGGGTACAAGGTAGCAATGATTTTAATACACAAAGAAGTACAAAAAATCTTACAAAAGTAATGCAAAAGAGTATCATCTCTGACATATTTTCCCTACCTCAGCAGGGGCAACTCAGAAAATAGCCTATATATCTAAATAACACAAATTTCTCTAAAATGGGGTTGCCATATGATATACACTCCTCAAACTCATGACACTTTTGAACATTCAATTAAAATCCTACTGATGCTCCTCTCAACGCCCTCGAAACAATAACTCAAGACACCACAATCTCATACTCTGCACGAGTGACCATTACCTAGGAGTCACTACCTTCTAGAACTGCTACTATCAACTCAACTAGAGTTTCTCATGGGTTCACCTAGAATCGTTGGCTTCTCTTCCTCGACGGCTGAACTTTGAGAATTCTCTATGAAATAATTCTCCTGATTATGCAATTTGATACGATATGCCCAAATCCATGGCACTTGAGACATAACTTGGCTAGGAAGGATTTCGGAATGCTAACTAGTTTCACATGTTCTCCACTCAGACTGAATGCTTCCTCAGGCGGGGTCGACTTGAATGTTCCATTGCATGTACTACTATTGTAAGATCCTTGAGTTGAACTCTACCTGTAAGATATGGTGGTCATCCATGAAGTGTGTCTGTTGCATTAAACATAAAAAGGAGTACAAAAAAGTACAAAAAAACTTAAACATAAAAAGGAGTACAAAAAAGTACAAAAAAGTACAAAAAAATAAGTCCTCAGACTTGTGCAAAAGCAGCCTTATCATCTTGGAGAATGACAAAAAGCTCTGAAGATTTGATAACCTATGTCAAAAGAAAAACTATAAGTCCTTTGGGCACAAAAGTGAGCAGCTCGATTGAGCTTCCGAGGAATACAATGAAAAGCAACTTGTCTAAAAAGAGTAAGAAAAGCAAATAATTGGCATTGTTCAGGATCATCGCTCCATGAGTTCTGCTTCATCACAGTCATATAATTGATAATGTTAGTGTTGTCACCTTCCACAATAATCCCCTTGGCCTCCTACATCCAGAGCTAACAAGGACAACTTGCAGTTTCACAAATCCATAATCCCAATGTTGCAGTTGACGCCCCAAATTACCAATGACCTCCCCAACTTAATTCCTGAAAATACTCCAATACTAGCACAGGAGTTGGGCAAAAGAGTACCATCCACATTAACCTTCACTTAACCCGAGAGTGTGGAGCACAAGAAGAGAAGATGATAAAGTTTAGGGGGACTAGCTAGTGTCCCAGTGTGATGTAGTGTTCAGCTGATAATGTTGTCTCTTCACTTTTGAAGCTAGTATCTACACATTCTGCCCGCAATGAACTGGTAAGTGCTTGCGCTGCATCTCTAGTTTTACCTGGAACCAAGTATTGATCTTATATTTTCACTCATGTTACCGCAGGTCTTTAAATTTTGCCACCAAAATAAAACACTCTTCTTTAACTTGTTGGTGGTTAGTTTCACCATTCCATCCGGTGAATTGCTGCTATATTTCTTCCATGATGAAATTCCGATAAAATTCTGTCAATCGCCTCCTTAGCAGTGTGATTTGATTTTCAGTGTGTCGATAGGGTTGATACAAGGTGGGAAAGAAGAATATTTGAGTAGAAATAGGGTTGTGTATGGGCCAATGCTAGAAATCATATGATAGAATTAGAGTTAGGCTAGTTTTGATACTAAATGATATCGCAGTTAACCCAAACCATAATAGAAATAAATAAAATTACTAACAAAAGTGAGTGGTTACAATCAAACACACTTGAAAAGGTAATTACAACAAATCCGACACAACGATACGCTGAAAAAGGAAATAACAACAAATGACCACATAAAGTCAAACTTGGTTGGTGCTCTGGTTGTAGCTAGTCCGAGTTGGTGATCTCCTATTAGGGGATCTAGTAGTGCTCGGGTTGTAGCTTGCTTATTCTCACGGGCTATTTATCTTCTATTTTTCCATCCTTCCGAATACCTTCCCTCACTATTGTTGCCACTTTTCCTCGCTGTCGGGACGACTAAATAGCATTTCGGCTAGCTTCCTGCAACTCCAGCCGCCAGCCACAACCTCCACCTGCTGTCGTCTCTTCCAATGACCTCCCACGTTGTTGTCCAACAAACCACACAGCTGTCGCAGCCCCAGGACAATCCTCTCTTTGCTATCCCGCAATTCCACGCATTCCTCACCCTTTTCGTAGTCATTCCAACTCGCCCCCCTCACCCAATGGCCATTCCTGGTTTTTTCTGCTATTCTAGCCACCAAGATCACCCCTCCGCAACCTTACCGCTGTCCCTGCCTTTCATAACATCCTTGACCACTATTCCTTAAATTTTCATGTTGTCGTCTCCTCCAAAATTTGCGCCCTGACTCCTCATTTGATGCCCTTATTCAAAACAGTTGTGCCACGTCATTATCTGTTGCCTGCTTCTTGTCTGTAACCTCGGAAACCGCTACCTTGCCATTTTCAATTGGCCGACCAAATTATCCACCTTCTGACCACTCGTCGATCACCACCACCACCACCCCAAGATCATCAACAAATGATGGGGCGGGGGGGTGTATTACAAAAAATGCGGGACATAAAATTCACTCTACAACATTGAGTTTGCTTACAACAAATGTAGCGTTTTTTTTTTTTTTTGTTGCTAAAAGAATTATACCATTGACCTGCTCGAGCAAATTGGATTTTTCACGTGCATGACCATTGGCTCTCCCATGGATTCATTACTAAATATGTAGATAACAAGGAAAGTTAACTTAAAAAGTTTTTTTATATATATTTTAGAAAAATGCATACATAACACTAAAAAAAATTGATATTTTCATAATACTATCGAATCGATGTATTTATGCATGTCGCGATTAAACCTTTGAGAATTTCACAAAAAATAAAAAAATAAAAATTAGTGAGGGATTTACAATGAATTTTTATATTTGAGTGAGAATTTTAAAAATGGATGAAAGAGTGTTAGATTCGTAGATAACAATATTTTGGGTGCTATGTATGTAAAAAGCCCTTTTAATATTTATAAAAAATGTTATTTTATGAAGAAGAAAAAGAAAATAAAAGAGCTACTATTGCTAGATTTAGCGTTGAAGCTGAATACAAAGCTACCTTATATTATATCTATGAATTGTTGTGGATAAAAAAATTTTAACAAAAAGGGAAATTAATGATTGTTGTGGATAAAAAAATTTTAACAAAAAGGGAAATTAATGTTGTTTAATCCAAAGTAGTTGAGTTTAAGAATCAAACAACAATCCACATTACCAGCAACCTTTTTTTTAGAATAAAATAAAACATATTAAAGTAGATAATCACTTTATTAGAGATGAAGTATTATTAAAGAAGGTGATCAATCCTCATGTCACCAGTAAATACAAACATGGATATATATATATATATATATAATAACAAATATCATGTGGGGAGTAAGGAACAACGTACCTCCAAAACAGCAGAAATGGCACTCTTGTGCTTCTGTAGTTCATCTTCAAGTTTTTGTTTGTCCTAATACCAAATTTTAGAATAACTCTAACAATTAGAAAAAAAAAAAAAAGAAAGAAACATGCATTCAGATAGAGCTGGCTGACACAGAAAAGTTTGCAAATTGTTGTAGCATTCAAGATGATCCCATCTTAAGCAAACGTATTAGAAAAGAAGGAAGGGATTATTAAAAGTACATGATCATTCCCAAAGGTGACCAATGAAAACTTCTGTACGCAAAAGTTGCCGGTGCGAATTCGAGAACACAACAGAAGGTAAACGAATTTCAATATTCAGCCCTATATGATTACAGCGTTTCTTCTAATGCTCCTAAGAATATGTTTAAAGTTTTTATGACAAATTTTCATCATTTGCAGAATTTTACATAAAGAATAAAACTTTTTCTCATATTTGATAGACATAATGATAGGGCAATTGGGGCCAATTCAGAAGATACAAAAGAACATGATGTTCAGTCAATTTAATTTTTTCAATCAAGTTAATTATCCCTCTCACTCATAGGATGGACTCTTGATTATAGAAGTTGCTTAAGTAGAGGCATAACCGACCGAGATCTCATAGTCTCATCATCTTAGGTATACCATTGGATCAAGTTTACTAGTGGCACAAGGTTGTGTCATAAAGTTTAAAGAATCCAATTAAAGGGAGCAAGTTACCTCATCTCAAGTATCAAAAACAAACCAAGGTGAAAATGAAGATGTGCCAAAGACATACTTTCAAGATTGTCATCAACTCATTTGAAAGTAAAGGATTAAGTCATAGCACTTTTCACTGAATAGTTCGGTGGGCACAAAACATGGCTATTTATGGTTTAGAGATACCATGCATGGGCAACAAGACACGAATGGCATGACTAATAATTATTACGATCAATCTCAATTAGTGGGCTTATTAAGCATTGGGAGTTGGCCTCCATTGAGGATAATTGGAACATAAATCTCTTGGAAAACCGAGATTAACTGAGTTGGGTGACGTGGGACCGCGAACCAATTTCTTATTTGATCTATTGCCTTCTATATTCTCTTCTTATTCTAATTCCTTCCTAATCTTAACTACTAGTACTTATTATAAATATATTGTTTGTTATCTTAAGGTTAGTTTTTGGTGGGTTTTGTATCGGGACAGCCGTCGCGTCTCTTCTTTCCTTCGAGGGTTGTATCCTAGGGTTCTAAATGATACTTCGGTTGTATCTTGGTTTTCAGGTGGTGATTTATCCTTTCCCCCAACACACCTTGCAGCTCCACATCGTCCTTCCCTGCTGTAGCCACCACGAGGACTGCAGTTTTTGTTGCTTTTTCACTGAAGTCTTCAC
This sequence comes from Phalaenopsis equestris, assembly GCF_001263595.1. NCBI lineage: Eukaryota > Viridiplantae > Streptophyta > Magnoliopsida > Asparagales > Orchidaceae > Phalaenopsis > Phalaenopsis equestris. The sequence goes on from NW_018164444.1 coordinate 1,827,968, forward strand.
ATTTCAGCCATTCTTGCTCGATGCTCCCGTCCCAGACAACAGCCCCTTGCTGCCATGCAGCTTCCCCTCTTTGCCTCTTCATCATTGTCATCCAAAAAACAGTAAACCTGTTGTTTTCTGTTGTCCCCTAGCTGTTTCAGTCTATCCTAACGCGCCTCGTCACTCCATTCACCACTTCACCTGCTGCCCATGCTATCCTAGTATTCCGCTTCCTTCTCTCCACTGCATGTCTGTTACTCGTCTTAGATTCTGAGGATGTCGTAAAATTCAACAATGATGTCCCAATTCTAGAGAAATGCTACAGCTCTAGTAACTGCAAAACTATATCACCTCACCCTACAGCTTCTTGCGTGATTGTATCGACCGGGTATTATTCACAGAACTCACAACAAGCAGAACTACCTGAAATGGGCTAAATCCATAAAATTGGCAATCGACAGAAGAAAAAAATTAGGTGTTTAACAGATAAAATTCAATCCTATTGCTGAGGATCCTAATCTAAAAAAAATGATAGTCCGAAAATTCTTTCATTAAGACTAAACACATCAACTCCATAGAACCTATCATATGAAGCCCACATCTATTCCTTCCCATTTCTTGATTTATCTGGAAGACTTCGAGATTTCTATTTATGTTTAGAATTCTTCCCAAATTTTTTAATTGAAAACTCAACTTCGAAAATTAAAAAAAAAAACAACCGTGATGTTAGTATATATTATGATGACATGTGGGAAAATTCAAATGATTATGCTTGCCATAGAAAGAGAGAAGGAAAGGATCAAGTCTATATGTTCCTTGTCGGCCATAATCAGAGTTTAAACGAAGTCTAAGGTTGCATCCGTGATAGGAAACCACTGCCGTCTATTCAAAAAGTTTTTTCTAAAGTCAGACGGAAGACTCAATAAGAAAAATTATGTTATGCAAACACTGAATCTTCTTATAACCTCGAAAAACAAAACTAAGCTCTTATGTCGAAAGTGGTAAAAATTGATAAAGAAGGGCGTTAGAAATTACGGTGCGAGCATTGCAAAAAACCAAGACACATGAAGAAAACATGCTGGAAATTTCACTACATAGAAAATTGAAAATCAAAATCTAAGCGTGAAAATTGAGCTTATCAAGTCACAGTTGAAGAAAATCAGGAGCCTCCTACTAACTCAAATGTAGTCCCTTCACCAAGGAGCAATTAGAGCAATTGCACAAATTGTTTTAATCACCAAAATTTTCCCGAACTCTGCCTTCCTTTTTAATAGAAAATGGTAACTCTTTAGCCACTGCTTCGTTAGATATTATACCTAATTTTTCTAATTATTGGATAATTAGTTTTGGCGCAATTCTAAATTATTTTCTTCTTATAGACTTTGTGCAGACAATAAAAAAGTAAAAAATAATGATGGTTCTTCGATAATTGTCGGAATAGGAACTATCAAACTCTCCTCATTGTTAATCTCTTCGCTCTGTTCTACATGTTTTTCATCAATTAGGTAACCTGTTATCCATTAGTAAAATTATTATTGATCATTAATGTCAAGCTAACTTCTATTTATTTATTTATTTTTTTGTGAATTTCAGAAATTGACCACGGGGAGGATAATTGATAATACTAAAAAAAAAGATGGACTTCACAACTTTGACGATATACTTGACTTGAATAGACAATGTCAAAATACTGATTTAACATATGCTTATGTTTCTAAAGATAATGAAATTAATTTATGACATTATAAATTAGGTCATTTTGGTTTTCTTTATGTAAAATAATTGTTTCCCAAATTATTTCAAATTAAAAATTTGTCTTCGTTTTAATGTGAATTTTGTCAATTTATCAAACATCACTCATTATTTTTTTTACAAATACACAACCTAACTACACTATTTACGCTGATTTTTAGCGATCTATGGAGTCTTTGTAAACATCATAGTAATTCTTAAAAAAAGAATATTTGTGACTTTCACTAATGATCACACTCGGTTAAGTTGGACTTATTTGAAAAACTTTATAGATTTTGGTTCACTGTTTTCATTTTTTTTTAATTTTTGGTTTGAAACAGATTGAAAATAATGTATATCAAAATATATATTTTTTTTGGGTTGAGGCCTGGGGAGCAACGAATGTGTCGAAAGGCTTTGTTATTTATAAATAAGGTGTTTAAATATCTTTAGAGTAAAACTCTTACTGTTAAATTTCTTATATATAGAATACCCAATAAAGTTTTAAACTTCGAAATACCTTTTGATGTTTTCCAAAAAAAAAAAAAAATCAAAGAATCGTTTCTCATCTCTTTAACTTCTAAAGATATTTTGGTGCATTACCTTTTTTCACATTCATAATCAAGAAAAACTTGAAACTTAAGCCAAAAAATGCAAGTTGAATGGACATAAATGAGTTGATCCCAATTCAAACAAAATTTTTATGAACATGGATATCACCTTTGAGCAGGTGGAAGACCATTCCCAAAATCTCACAAAACTTGACCCTAAATCTATCAAGTACATGTTGCTCTCTTGTTACCAAAAAAAACTACATAACATAACAACTCAAATTAAAACTCGAGTCTGTATTTACCTGAAATTTCAGGTAAGGAGGATTCTAATACACGAGTTATCTTATTTCTCTTTTGATGTTGGTAACAAGGAAAGTTGCATTAGATATGCAATTTAGGAGAGTGTAGCTTATGTGAAGATATCCCCATCCTACAAAGTTTTTGTTTTTAATATTGATACTATGTAAATTCATAATTTTATTCATGAAGCTCTTGAAAATCTAGAATGAAAGAAAGCAATTGAAGAGGAGATTCGACCACTAAAACATAATGGTACATAGATTTTTACTAAACTCCCTCAAGATAAGAAGTCAGTTGGGTGCTTTGGTGTTCAACATCAAATACAAAGCTGATGGGGGTACAAAGAGATTCAAATACAAACTTTTGGCAAAAGACTTTACCTAAGCCTATGGATTATCAGAGGATCTTCAAACCAGTTGCCAAACGTAACACTATCAGAGTTCTTTCAATAGCAATTAACAAATGGGACTACATCAAGACTGTTTTCATTTTTTTTTAATTTTTGGTTTGAAACAGATTGAAAATAATGTATGTCAAAATATATATTTTTTTTTGGGTTGAGGCCTGGGGAGCAACGAATGTGTCGAAAGGCTTTGTTATTTATAAATAAGGTGTTTAAATATCTTTAGAGTAAAACTCTTACTGTTAAATTTCTTATATATAGAATACCCAATAAAGTTTTAAACTTCGAAATACCTTTTGATGTTTTCCAAAAAAAAAAAAAAATCAAAGAATCGTTTCTCATCTCTTTAACTTCTAAAGATATTTTGGTGCATTACCTTTTTTCACATTCATAATCAAGAAAAACTTGAAACTTAAGCCAAAAAATGCAAGTTGAATGGACATAAATGAGTTGATCCCAATTCAAACAAAATTTTTATGAACATGGATATCACCTTTGAGCAGGTGGAAGACCATTCCCAAAATCTCACAAAACTTGACCCTAAATCTATCAAGTACATGTTGCTCTCTTGTTACCAAAAAAAACTACATAACATAACAACTCAAATTAAAACTCGAGTCTGTATTTACCTGAAATTTCAGGTAAGGAGGATTCTAATACACGAGTTATCTTATTTCTCTTTTGATGTTGGTAACAAGGAAAGTTGCATTAGATATGCAATTTAGGAGAGTGTAGCTTATGTGAAGATATCCCCATCCTACAAAGTTTTTGTTTTTAATATTGATACTATGTAAATTCATAATTTTATTCATGAAGCTCTTGAAAATCTAGAATGAAAGAAAGCAATTGAAGAGGAGATTCGACCACTAAAACATAATGGTACATAGATTTTTACTAAACTCCCTCAAGATAAGAAGTCAGTTGGGTGCTTTGGTGTTCAACATCAAATACAAAGCTGATGGGGGTACAAAGAGATTCAAATACAAACTTTTGGCAAAAGACTTTACCTAAGCCTATGGATTATCAGAGGATCTTCAAACCAGTTGCCAAACGTAACACTATCAGAGTTCTTTCAATAGCAATTAACAAATGGGACTACATCAAGCTAGACATAAAAAGGTTATCCTGTATGAGGATCTAGAAGAAGAAGTATATATGGAGATACCACAAGGACTTGAGAAAGATTCCAACAAACGCCTAGTGCAAACTCAGAAAGTCTAGGCTTAAGCAATCACCAAGAACATGGTTTGAAATGTTTGCTAAAACTATGAGATTAACGAGTATTTTCAAAGTCAAGCATAATCGTAACACTATCAGAGTTCTTTCAATAGTAGTTAACAAATGGGACTATATCAAACTAGACATAAAAAGGTTATCCTGAATGAGGATCTAGAAGAAGAAGTATATATGGAGATACCACAAGGACTTGAGAAAGTTTCCAACAAACGTCTAATGCAAACTCAGGAAGTCTAGGCTCAAGCAATCACCAAGAACATGGTTTGAAATGTTTGCTAAAACTATGAGATTAACGAGTATTTTCAAAGTCAAGCATAATCGTAACACTATCAGAGTTCTTTCAATAGCAGTTAACAAATAGGACTATATCAAATATTTTCAAAGTCAAGCATAATCATAACACTATCAGAGTTCTTTCAATAGCAGTTAACAAATGGGACTACATCAAACTAGACATAAAAATGTTATCCTGAATGAGGATCTAGAAGAAGAAGTATATATGGAGATACCACAAGGACTTGAGAAAGATTCCAACAAACGCCTAATGCAAACTCAGGAAGTCTAGGCTTAAACAATCACCAAGAACATGGTTTGAAATGTTTGCTAAAACTATGAGATTAGCGAGTATTTTCAAAGTCAAGCATAATCGATTTGTAAAACACACTCAAAGAGATAAGATTGTTACACCAATAGTATTCACGAATGATAAGATTTTTACTAGTGATACTAAAAGAGAGATTTCAAGATCAAAAATGTGTTCGCTACTGAGTTTGAAATCAAGGACCTAAAAACCATGAGATATTTTTTAGTTATAGAGGTAACAAGGTTCAAGAAAGAAAGCACTATATCATAGAGGAAATACATCCAAGATCTACTAAAGAAGACAGAGATGAATGGAAGTAAGTCTCCTGATACTCCAATGAATCCAACTAGAGGTTAAAGAGAAGAGAATAAACATATCTGTAAGTAAGAGAAGATATCAAAGATTGATAGGAAAACTCATCTATCAGTTACATTCGAGACTATATATTACATATTCTGTTAGTATTGTGCGAAAAAACATGAATATCCCAAACAAATAGCACTTAGAGATGGTGTAAGGAATTATAAGGTTTCTCAAGAAGACTTCTGGTTATGAATTATTTTTTTTAGAAAGTTAGGAACAAAGATGTGGCAGTCTACAGTGATGCTAGTTGAGCTAGGAAACTTGCTGATAGAAGTTCCACCACAAGTTACTGCTCCTAAATACGAGAGAATTTGGATTCAAACTTTGTTAAGGGAATTTGGATGTACCTCCAATAAGCCTATACAAATATTTTGGGAAAGCTAATCAAATATCACTATTGTCAAGCACCATATGCATCATGACAAGAACAAGCATATTGAAATTGTTAAACATTTCGTCTCTAAAAAGTTTAACAGGAAATTATATAGCAAAGCTAAATACCGAAACACCACCAAGTTGTTGATATCTTCACCAAAACTCTTCCCTGTAAGCACCTCTCCAAGTTCAATACCAAGCTTGGTATCTACAACATCTACGAACCAACTTGAGAGAGTGTGTGGAAATCTGAGAAGAGTCTGAAGAAAATTTGAGAAGATCCTGGAAGATTTGAATGGGACATCTTAGTTCCTTCCTATTCTATGTTCTTTTATTATTTTTTTTTTCAGAATTATTTTTTCCTAATTTAGGTTAAGCATAATTGGTGATTTTGTAAATTAGCAAGGATTGTTTTCCCTATATATATGTACCATAGATGTGAATAATAAGAATCAAAAGAATCATTTCTCTCCAAAGATGTTATCTACAATAGAGAATGGGAGAAAAATGCACGAGATGTGTAAGACTTGAGTTTGAGAATGTGAGTGGAGGGGATACAAGCACATGGGAGAGTTAACAACATGAAAGTTTATTGAATTGCTGACAAATTTTGATGTTCTAGAAAGCAGAAGCGAGGAGACGTGTTTGTAGGTTCAAGCACGAGTTAGTATAAGGTAGCAAACGCTGGGAGATTTAGCAAGGAAAGTTGAAGGCAAAGTGGAAGACATAGGATGGTTTTTTGGGATAAATTTCATATACATAGCTTGCTTCATACATAGCTTGCTTTATACATAACTACTTTGTTGTAGTTGTTTCAGAATTTTATGTGGCGAGAAATAATTTTTCATAACCAACTCTACAAAAGTGCGAAAGCTGTCCCAAATTAGTCATCAAACCTTTTAAAAGCAGCTCTCTCTCTCTCTCTCTCTCTCTCTCTCTCTCTCTCTCTCTATATATATATATATATATATATACTTTCCATACAATAATTTTGCAATAGCTTTCACAGATAACCAAAACCAACAAGACGTGATCAACGATTTTCTTTGCTTAAGGTGCAACTAAATCATCACAGAACCCTACTAAATTTAACTAAAGATTATTTCTTATTCAACAGATCAATGATAATGTTCTTTTTCCATTGTCAAGCCTACGAAATTTAATTGATAATTATTTCTTATTGAACAAATCTAGATCAACAATGATTTTATTTTTTCATTTTATTCATATATTAGTAAGTGTTAGAATAATACGTTGTTATACAAGGATGGAATATCAATAAAAAAAGTAACTTTCTAGTGATATCATAATATAATCCATAACTTTCTTGTAGTATACCATAATAATCACCTTCCTTTAATGGGCACTAATATAATGATTAAAATTTTTCAATATTATATATTAGTACTCGAACTGAGAAATTTTAAATGACTAATCTTTCATTTAGAAGAAAACATCACGCTTTGTTTTCCCAAAAAAATAATGAAAAATAAATCTAGTGTCATAATTATATCTAACCACTTTTCTTTGTTTAACATGTAGCTAAATAATCATAGAATCCTATGAAATTTAACTGAAGCCTATTTCTTATTGAACAGATCAACATCATCAATAATGTTTTTTTTTTTTAATGGAGTCTCGAGTCAAAAAATTTATTGGTAGAAAAAAATAAACTTTTTTATGAATTATTTTTCATGAAATGTATAAATTTAATTAACGATGACACAACAAGCCTTTATTCTACAAAGTGAGGTCTGCTGCATGAATTTTTTTTTTCCATTATGTTCTATTGAGTGTCATATTTACGTTAAATTAATATCATTTTTATACAACATGCCCAAGTCCTTTTACGTTTACCTCTATTTTTCTTTAACATAAGTCAAATCTAAAACAGCTACTCTCCTAATCGGGTCAATAGATCGTCGAAGTTTAATGTGAACAAACCATCTAACGTGACTCTCTAGTCTTGTGTGTCACTAGAGCTACTCAGACCCATTCACATTGCATATTGTCTCCAAGTGTAAAACCACTCATCTACCTGAGCATTCTCATCTCCGCAACATTTAACTTAATTTTATGCTTCTTTTTTACAGGCCAACATTATGTGCCATAAAAGTATTACAGATCTCACCACAACAACAACAACAAAGCCTTAATCCCACTACGTGGGGTCAGCTACATGAATTCTTTTTCTCCATTGCATCCTATTTAGTGTCATATTTTCATTTAGATCTAGTAAATTAAGATCATTTTTTATACAATAAGCCCAAGTCTTCCTAGGTCTACCTCTGCCTTTCTTAACACAAGTCGAATCTAAAACATCATTACAAATCTCACCACCATCTTATAAAATTTCCTTCAAGTCTGAACAGTACATTTCTATCATACAATAGGCTCGATGCATTCCTCCAACGATTGGGTTAATAATATATTAAAACTTGCTTTTGTAATATTATGGTGCTGAGCATATCAAACAAATTGAATCAACCCTCCTTATCTACTACTAGCTATTGACAACAGGTGATCTTTGAAGTTGTCATCAACTCCAACCCAGTGATTCCACATCACTAACTGCTTTCTTCTAGTTTAATAAATAGAAGATAAAATGGTTTGCTTTTAAAATTATGAACCAATGTTAAGCGTCCGCTTATAATTTACCCATAGTTTTTAGTTAGATTATTTTGCAGTGTAGTATATTAGGTTACATTATTGCGCAGCAAACAATAATTTCATCAAAGCTAACCAAATGTTAAATAGTAAAAAGCTATGAAGTAATTAAAGTGACTTTGTAAACTTCCAATCAGGGAGTCTAATGTGAATTTCAGCCTATCTAAAGACCAAAGGTTGTCATTTTGACAATTTCATCTACTGGGAAGCACAAGTAGGTAGCGTTGCAAAACTCGTGTTATAATAACATCCAGTAAGAGTAGCCCTCATGATGTAATAAGAAATGCAGTTGGTTATTATTTGACTATATAACATCAAAGTCCTCAAGAGTGAGAAATAGACCCAAGGTCATTTCATAAGTATATTTCACAAGGGGCTCGGAGGGCACACATAAGGTATTTAAAAAAGAGCGTACAATTTTAGTGGCCAACCACAACTGAAGGTAATCCGTTAGAAAACAAATAAAATAATGGAGCAATACCATGTTAATTTTGTTGGAAATTTCAACCATTGCAGTCTCACTCTTTTTCCTTGTTTGTTTCTCATTCCGAAAATCATCCCTCACTCGCTCCAAAGTTTTCTCCAACGTCTGGTTTCAGGAGCAAATAAGCATTTGTAAGTTACTACCGCACAATACAATATCATTAAATGTTCTGAAGAAAAAAAAGGGCATTCATCGCCAAGCAAAATCAGGCATAAGAAACAAGAATTATTCCTTTAATCTATAATTATTTAGCAAACAATAGTAAACTAAAATATCAAAAAAGCGCAAAAAGAAAAATAAGATAAAATAAACTAGATGCACTATCCATATGAACTGGAGAATGTAGTTGAATTGACGAGTATTAACAGTATAACTGAACAAAACCAACGTAACATCAAGATTAAGATAATCTTAACATCCTACTAAGTTTATGTAAAAAAATTGCATTGAATGAAACGATGAAGGATCCGTACCCACTAAAAATTATCTTTAAATAATAATAAAAAAAATATTGCAATGCATGCTTGGCAAAGAAAAGAGTACCCAAATATCAATCAAATGGAATGAACGTTTCTCATTCTTATATTATTCAGGACTTCCTCTGTGTACCAAAATAAAAAGCGTATATATTAATCAAAACACAAAAAACTGTTCAAATATAACAATAACAACAACAATAAAACAATAACAACAAACTTTTATTCCTACTAAATGGGGTCGGCTACATGAATCCTTTTTCTCCATTGTTTCCTATTGAGTGTCATATTTTCATTTAATACTAATAACATAAGGTCATTTTTATACAATATGCCCAAGTCTTTTTAGGTCAATCTCTGCTTTTCTTAATATAAGTCAAATATAAAACATGTACTCTCCTAAGTGGATTATCAGATGGTCGGTGTTTAATGTGACCAAACCATCCACTTCCTTTCCTAGCACTTTCCTAAAATCTAAAATTCTGATTATATTTTATTAGTTTTTTCTTATTTTAAATCGTTTCCAAAAATATAAAATCCTGATTATATTTTATTCCCCTTTTTTTATTTTAAATACTTTCCTAAAATCAGAAAACCTGATTATAGTTTATTCTCCATTCTTATTTTCATTACCTAAAATAAATCTAGCAACTTTATATATAGGAGATGATGTGCTTAAAGTGAGGGGTGTTGTTTTGATATCGGATTCAAGTTTATTCTAGAGTTTTTCCTTTCGAGGGTTGTATCTGAGAGATTGGGTGGAGCTCCGGCTATATCTCTCTCCTAAGGTGGTGATTATCCTTCCTCTACCCTTCCCTGTGCTTCCCGCATCGCTTCTCATCGCCTTATCTTGCTTCCGTTGACCAGAACAAGGGATCGTTGTATTCCAACAATTTGAAGCATCCACCCTTGCTGCCACCGCCCATAACAACAAGGATCTATTGTTATCTGCAGTTCCAGCCGCCCCCTATCGCCTTATTCCCCCTCTTCCATGCTGCCCTCACTGTCTCAGCCCTCCACCTTCATTGTCGCAGCACGCAACGCCTTCACTTTGCAATTTTTCTGCTTTCCAGCAGCCCTAAACAGCAACCTGCTACTGTTTGGACTGCGCCTCGAGTTGTATTGTTGTTCCAGCGGCTGCCCATCTTTCCTGCCACCTCCCTACAGCTGCAACTCTCTATATTTAGCCACCAACAGCCGTTCAGCAGCCGCCGTCCTCGTCGTCCCCCACGGATATTTTTTATTGTTTGTGTTTTCATGTTTGTTTGTTGTCTATTTCCTATTTTTCCCGTATCTTGTTTGTAATATGTTTGGAACTCAGAAATAATATTTGTGTTTCCGTTGTGGTTTGGGTTACCCTCCAATATCACACTCATCCACCTAAGTATTCTTATCTCAGCAACACTTAATTTTATTTTATGCTTCTATTTTAAAGGCCAGCATTTTTTGCCATAGACCATTGAAGGTCTCACTAACATCTTATGAAATTTTCCTTTCAATCTAGGTGGTACTTTTCTATCACACAATAGGCCTGATGCATTCCTTCACTTCAACCAACCAACTTGAATTCTACTAATAACATCCCCATCTATATCACCATCACTTTAAACATAAGCCCAAGATATCTAAAATGTTCACACCTTTTAATGATCTTATCACATACTTATAACTCCGCCACTAGAGCTAAAACTACTAAAATTATATTCCATGTATTTAGTTTTTAGTTCTACTCAAACGAAGGCTTTTAGACTCCAATGTAGATCCCCATAAGCTATGTTTTTCCATCTTTCTTTAGTTTTATTTGCAAAAAACTGTTCAGATAAACCGAAGAAAAAAAAGATTATAATGCATTCAAAACAATTTTTTAGGAAATGCAACAAGAAGAAAGAAAGAAGAATATTTCTACCAATGGTAATAAAGAAAAAAAAAGGCGATATCATTCAGGAGAATATGATAGGTTAATATTTTTTCCAAGAAAATAAGGAAAAAGAAAACATGAAATTTAATGTTCTAATTTAAGAAATGTGATCCTAAAGATTATATGCATAAGCTTAGATGCATTGAACATCACAACAAAGCTTGAAGTAACAAAATATTCCACAAGAACAGCTATGTTCCCAAAGGGCAACCAAGTATTCAAAAAAATGAAGCTAACCTGTAACCTGGTGTCTTGTTCTTTCTTGACTTGCTCACTCTCACCAAAAAGTTTTCTGCCTGTGAAACCATAATAATGTAAGAAAACAACGGTATAATTGATGTATATTCATAAATTACCTGATTTTAAATCTTCAATTTGCTTCAGAATTGCTTGATTTTTGGAGTTAAGTTCTTCTTTCTCCTTCAATAATGCTTGAATTTTAGACATGAATTCTTCCTTCTCTTTTGCTGAGGCTTGGGTTTTAGTGCTGACATCCTCCTTCTCCTTTGTCAATACTTGGTTTCTAGAGTTTAGTTCATCGTTGTCCTTTCTTATTGCTTGGTTCATGATTTTCAGATCCTCAATCTCCTCTGACAATTGTTGGTACTTGGAGTTCAATTCCTCCTTCTCCTTAGCAATTGATTGATTTTTGCTCTGAGAATCAAACCAAATGCAATAATGAAGAGATTGCCGGCAGAAAGAAAAACACTACAGTAAAAAGAATATCAAAGCCAGGGTTACACAAAAGACCTTCCAACCAAGTAAATGCCTTTTCTGTTTATCAAATTCCTGTTTTAAGTTTGCCTGAATACAGCAATAAATCATAACATTAGAACGGAATACAGTTATATAACAACAAAACTTAAATTTTGAATCAGCAATAACAAGTACCTTTTCATTTTGTGCATCATCAAGCTTTTTCTCCCTTTCAGATAATTCCTCCTTACAACTAGTAAGTTCTTGCTCCAGCTTCATTATTGATTCCTGCTTCTTAGCAAAAGCATTCTTTAAGCAAAAAAACATCCAATTAATGCAGATTATATGTTAATTAAAGTAAAAAGTTAACAGAATACTCCACACAAATAAAGATAAATGCTAAAAAAGAGAATACAAGATTAATAAGAGATTAATATACATGCAAACAAATGTGAAGTTGAAAAAATAGATAAATAAATGAAGGAAATTTTTCTCAATTAAATGGATGGACCTAAAAGAACTTTTGCTGATGGTAACCAGCACAATCACTAAGTTTATTTCAAAAGTTTCAAGCATGAAAAAAAAAGAAAACAGTTTATTTCAAAAGTTTCAAGCATGAAAAAAAAAATATATATATATATATATAACTAAATAAATATAAAATAATAATAATATAAAAATAACCAATAAAACAAAAACAACAACATGGTGCACAACACTAGCCGATTTGTAATTTAGTAAGAGGTTGTTTGGTTTGCCGAAAAGTGAATGCAGTGTAATTGAAATGTCATGTATCTGAAATACTTCGAAGTTGTTTGATTTGGTATAAAATTAATGCAGGAGTTTATCCTTTTTTTTTTTTGGGTTTCATGAAAATAAATCAATGTAAAACAAGTCAGCTGATGGTGACAGTGATGATCAGAGATGGCAGGCAGTGGCAAGCAGAGGCGGCTCTGATGGCAACAAATTGGAGTTTATAGTGTACTTAAAAATGGTTGTTGGAGTTGGATTTAAACAACAAGATTGGACACGCCTCAGTTACATCCCACATTGATTTAAGGGGGTTGTTGAGGGGTGTGACAAAGAACTAAATATTAGAGGGAAAAAAAAACAACACAAATATGATATACCTACATCGACGGAGAACCTTTTTAACCTGAATGGCTTGAAACTTGATCTCCTTGCAATAATTGAAGCAAGTGAACTCACTCCAAAGGAATGGGCATGTCAAGAAAACAAGAGCCAAAAAAAAATCAATTTGATTGTTTATCATAAGAATATTTTCAACAAAAAATAATCAATAGTTTTATTTTCAAATTGTCCAATTGATTCATCAACCATAAAAAAAAAAAAAATTATTTATAATCATAGCAAGTAAATTTCAATCGATATTATAATTTCACATTTACGTAAGATAACATTGTTAATGTGCTTTTTAACTAAAATTCATACTCCTAATCAAATGAAAGTTTAAAAATATTGTCGAATGTTTGTACAGATTCATTATCAAAATCAATATTTGTGGTGTCAAGTAGTAAATACAAATTAGTTTCTACATCTTAAATCTCCTCAGAAGAATACGCATGAATTGCAATTTTACCAATCATAGACAATTTTGTGCAAGCATGTGTAACTGGCATGAACAGAGCTACAACAACAAATCATTAATCCCACTATGTGGATAGTGGCGTCCGCTACATGAATCATTTTTCTCCATTGCGTCCTATTTAGTGTCATATTTTCATTTAGTTCTAATAAATTAAAATCATTTTTAATACAATAAACCCAAGTCTTGCTAGATCTACCTCTGCCTTTCTTAACATAAGTCGAATCTAGAACATCGACTCTCCTAATCGGATCATCAGATGGTCAACGCTTAATGTGACCAAACCATCCAAGATGGACTTTCTCTAATTTTGTCTGTCACAGGAGCCACACCAACCTTGTCACGAATATATTCATTTCGCATTTTGTATCTAAGCGTAAAACCACTCATCCACCTAATATTCTCATCTCGACAACACTTAACTTAGTATTATGCTTCTCTTTTAAAGGCCAACATTCAACACCATAGAGGATTGCAAGTTTCACCGCAAGTTTCACCACTCTATCTTATAAAATTTTCCTTTCGGTCTAAGCGGTACTTTTCTATCACAGAAAAGACCCGAAGCATTCCTCCACTTCAACCAACCAACTTGAATTCTACTATTAACATCCACATCTATATCACCATCGCTTTGAACAACAGACCCAATATATTTAAATCATTCACACCTTTTAATAATTTGATCACCCAAAGTTACACTTCCGTCACTACAGCTACAACTACTAAAATTACATTTCATGTATTTAGATTTAGTTTTACTCAAATGAAGGCCTTTAAACTCCAATGTAGACCTCCATACTTCAAGTTTTTCCTCCATACTTCAAGTTTTTCCTGGGCTTTTTGTCTCGTTTTATCCACGAGAAGGATATCATCAGCAAAAAGCATACACCTAGGTACATCCTCCTGTAAATGTCTAGTAAGATCGTCCATAACTAAAAAAAAACGATATGGGCTTAAAGTCGATTCCTGATGTAATCCAACAGAAATAAGAAAATATTTGGTCCAACCTCCTTCAGTTTGAACACAAGTAACAACTCTAGTATACATATCTTGAATGACTTGAATAAAAGTCATAGCAACATATTTATTCTCAAGAACTCTCCAAAGGAAATCTCTTGGAAAGTTATCATAAGCCTTTTCTAAATCAATAAAAATCAAATGTAGATTATCCGTTTATCCTTATTATCTCTAACCTTTTTCATCAAACCTCTCAATAAATCTATAGCTTCCATAGTCGACTTGTCCAGCATAAATCCAAATTGATTAATCCAAATTGATTATGAGAAATCTTTGTAATACGTCTTAACCAATGTTCAATTACCCTCTCCCATAATTTTAAAGCATGACACGTCAACTTAATTCCACTATAATTTGCACTCTTGTGCATTCTCTTTATTCTTAAAAAAGGGGACCAAAATACTCTTCCTCCACACCTCAGGCATCTTTTTAGTTTTTAAAATAATATTAAAGAGTTTAGTAAGCCAAGAAACTCCTAAATCTCTTAAATATTTCCATACTTCAATTGGGATATCATTAGATCCTACAGACTTTCCACCCTTGGCTTTCTTTAAAGCCTCACCAACTTCTTTTTTACTAATACAGTGGTTAAAAATAAATGTTTTATTATTATTAACAATAATACAGACTTTCCACCCTTGGCTTTCTTTAAAGTCTCACCAACTTCTTTTTTACTAATACAGTGGTAAAAAATAAATGTTTTATTATTATTAACAATAATAAAATCACTGTCATCGATCATATTTTCAAAAATTTCATTCAAAAATTTATCAAAATAGCTCACCCGCCTAAAAGATCGATCGTATTTTCAAAAACTTCATTAAAAAGTTTATCAAAATAACTCACCCATCTATGTTGAATGTCTTCTTCTAATAAAATCACTTTTTGATTTTCATCTTTAATACACTTTACGTGAGTTAAGTTTTTACTTTTCTTCTCTTTGTTTGGGCTAGTTTATATATATATATATATATATATATATATA
>NW_018164444.1:1844303-1863638 GCF_001263595.1 Phalaenopsis equestris
TATATCTCACAGCAATATATATATATATATATATATATATATATATATATATATATATATATTGACAGAAAAATTAAAACCATTAAACATAGCGAGATTGATACTAATCTAAAAAAATCATAAAAATAGCTATAGCAAATTTGACTAAAATCAATCACGTTGATTAAATGTTGGTTAGAAACGAGAACCTGAGAATAGACCACCGAGCCAAAATAACAAAATAATAACAATCCAAGTCACATGCCAAAACTACATTTAAGGAAAATTAAAAATTTTGCATAAAGAAAAAAAGCTACTAGATACATGTCTTAGATGCACTATTACAATTATCTAATTTGCCTGAGGTTGATAGGCTCAAAAGTCATCATCTCACAGAAACTTCAAAACACCTGCTATAATTGAACAGTAAAGAAAAACTCATACCCACCATGCACTAAAATTCTGAAAAAATTGGTAACAAAACAGGTAAGAACATGAAAAAATGATACAAAAATAAACAAATGAAGAATTAGTGGCAGAATTGAAGCCTTGAATCATCAAATACGGCAATGATTAGCATAAGCAATAACGAACACTGGCAAAAGTTGGCAGAAGCTGCTCGACGCATGAGAAAATGAGCAAAATAAATGTATCATGACTGTCGTGTGAACAGCTGGACCTCATAACCATGAAAATCCACACAGTAGATGATGTTCTATGTCAAGTAGAGAAACCCAATTACAGAGTAACATTTTATACCACTTTTAAGATTTGTTTTTTTTATTCCATTATTTTTTAAACTCATATTTCTAGAACTTATAGCACAAACATGCATTACCTTGATTTATCATTTTTCCAGACGTATAACTGATGTGTGATCGTCAAGCTCATGCTAACCACAGGCACATGCCACAATTGGTTTGACAATGTGGAATTTATATATTGGATAACATTTAGTATTGCGCAACAACAACAATAACAACAACAACAAAGCCTTAATCCCACTACGTGGAGTCAGCTACATGAATCCTTTTTTCTCCATTACGTCTCATTTAGTGTCATATTTTCATTTAGTTCTAGTAAATTAAGATCATTTTTTATACAATAAGCCCAAGTCTTCCTAGGTCTACCTCTGTCTTTCTTAACACAAGTCGAATCTAAAACATCTACTCTCCTAATCGGATCATCTAATGGTCGACGTTTAATATGACCAAACCATCTAAGACGACTTTCTCTAATTTTGTCTGTCACAGGAGCTACACCAACCATATATTCATTTCGCATTTTGTCTCTAAGTGTAAAGTCACTCATCCACCTAATCATTCTCATCTCGGCAACATTTAACTTATTATTATGCTTCTTTTTAACAGCCAACATTCAGCATCATAGAGCATTGCAGGTCTCACCACCGTCTTATAAAATTTTCCTTTCAGTCTAAGCGGTACTTTTCTATCACACAAAAGTCCTGAAGCATTCCTCCACTCCAAGCAACCAACTTGAATTCTACTATTAACATCCCCATCTATATCACCATCGCTTTGAACAACGGACCCAAGATATGTAAATCGTTCACACCTTTTAATAATTTGATCACCCAAAGTCACACTTCTGTCACTAGAGCTACTACTACTAAAATTACATTCCATGTACTCAGTTTTAGTTCTACCTAAATAAAGGCCTTTAGACTCCAATGTAGACCTCCATATTTTAAGTTTTTCTTGGGCTTTTTCTCTCGTTTTATCCACGAGAAGGATATCTTCAGCAAAAAGCATACACCAAAGTACATCCTCCTATAGATGTCCAGTACGACCATCCATAACATTTAGTATTACACAGATAGAAATAAATAAAATATTTTATTTATTCCATATTCTAGGAATTCACAACATATGTATTCACTACTCCAGCTAGGCATCATAACTAAATAAGTCAAATCACAGACGAAATTTGTTAAAATATTGATACCTATAGAGGGCCTTGCAGCCATTTCATAACATATTCATTAATTACCCCACTAGCTGGCATCTTAACTAAATCTATCAAATCATAGAGGAAATTTGCTGAAAATATTTATATTAATAGAAAGCGCTGCATTAGGTTACGGTTTGCGTGAACTACCACCTAACTAGAGCCATTTTATTCCAACTAATATCCATTTTGACTGGAACACATCTTATGTAAGCCTACTACATTTCATTTCATCATGACTTGATACTCTTAATAGAGAGGATTTGTAGGAGATCATTACAACCAAAAATCATAAAATATCTATTAACCTCAAAAAACTACATATGAACTAAATGATTCACAATGACCAATTTATCTACGCTTTACATTTATTTACGCTAATATTACTGACCTCAAGGTCAAGAAAGTGGTGGTCGAGTAAACCAGACAATGGCATGTGAATCTGGATGAGATGGCCCAATCTAGTGGCACAGACTAGATTAGGTGATTGAAGGAGTGACAGATCTGGCAAAGGCAATTATGGAGGTGAAAGATCAAGACGAAGCAGCAATTCAATACAGTGGTCCGACTAAACAAAGATAAAAATGGCACAAGCAAATCTAGATGAGATCCAAGTAGAGGTGATGAGTCATAAGTAGACGTAAGAACTGGCGACAAGCATCTGAAGAATAGGGATGTGATGGTACATCGGCCGCTCAAGTTCATGGAGGGTGAAGGGAAATGTATCAGTGAAGGTTTGTTGATCTGTGCATGCAGGTTGTGGTTAAAATTGAATGGGGCTATTATTTTTTAAGATGTAGAGGATAGGAAAATGGTTATTTCCGTGATGAGATGATACGAGCATGAAAGCATAAATAGGCAGCAACCAGAAACAAAAAAAGCTCCAATGTTGTGAATCCAATGTTGGCCGAGACATAAATGACATATTCAAGTTCGATGACAACTCTAAAGTTACATGAAGAGAAACAAACAAGAACACGTGTTGAGGAGGCAAAAAGATACGCTGGCTCTGTCGGCTACAACACGAACACCAATACACAAGAGACCACCAGTCTGGACCAGCCAGACCCAGTTGGCCCGGCCTAGGAGGCAGAAACCCTAGAAGCCGCCATGGATGATTCCAACATTTGAGCGGGGCACGCGTAGCCCTTGATCACATACAAGAGATGGGGAATTAAGGGAGTTTTGGGAAAAAAATTTGAGGAGATGTTGGGGATATTGATTAGGGCTAAGGGGCTAAGGGGCTAAGTTTTGCTTCATTTTTTTTTTTTTTTCCTGTTGATTTCTCTTTTGTTCGTTTGCTCCTAGTGGTGTCTAGGGTTTGTGGAGAGCCGATCTACCTCTTAAAGTGTAGATCACCAATGTATCTTGTTTGTTTGCTTGGGTATTAATAATATTAGCCCTGCTCTGGGTTTTCCCGCTGATTTCATATTCTCGTGTCATCATGCTCTAACACCCCCTATAGAGAGAAATCATACAAAGACAATATAACATAAATAATTCAGAAAGACCTATTAATCTAGCCAAAACATTTACTAATGCTAGCAAATTTTATGTCATCTAAACATGATCAACTTTTCCCAAGCCAATCTCCGTCGACTGATAAATCAGGAATGGATTCTCAAAAATTGTTTCAGATTTCTGGAACCATAAGTATATTGGAAAAAAGTGTAAATGCTTGGGCGTTTCCAAATACAGTTTTAATTATGTTTACTTCCCACCATTAACGTGAGGCTACAGAAATATTAATTCACTGCGATTTCATTCAGCAATGTAAGGAAAACAAGAGTAAATCACCAGATATCAACATGCATTGCATTAAATTCAACACAACTAAAGATGAAAATATATTCAAAGCAGATAAAAATGAATTCCATAAAAAATTTAAATCAAAATATTAACCAGCAAACCCGGAACGTTCACATAAGAGAAAAAAGTAAAAATAAAATTAGAAAGACGGACGAATCACATAGATAAAATTCTTCTGAAAAATTGTTCTGAATATTAGTTGAGAAGGTTGATGAATATATAACACAACAAATACAAGAATAAAAAAATGTATATTGAACATATAAGAATGCCAAAATAAAAAACATTCAAAGTGCGGTAACCTTAATCTGTTCATGCTCATCTTTCATATGTTCATATTCACTAATGTCGATATTCTTGTAACCTTCAAGTACCTGCACATGAGTTAACACAAAGATCAGAAGTCCTTCCATTTATTTTTATAGGGCGGTTCATAGTATGAGCAACAGGACCTCAACATTTCTATTGTTCAGATTGCTGATCTCAATCTTCAGCAACTCGGCACCTTTTTGAAAATCATCAACTTCAATTTGCTTCAGCTTTAAAAGTTTTTCTAAGTTATCAACTTCTGCTTTAGCTTCCTGAGCCTTTTCACGGAATTTCTAAGAACAAAGCACGGTAATAGAGTTTAATTAAATCATATCTTTCCACCTTTCCCCTTATAACAGACAAGCATATTGCAACTTCAAATGCAGGGTAACAAATGACGAAAAATAAACCTGACATTCTTCGAAGTTGTGCTTGTTTTCCTCTCGCAGCTGTATATTACTTTCCCGGAGCAGATTAATTTCCCGCACCTAAAAAGATTAAAATACATTTTTAGCACCTGCAAAATCTTAATTTAGCAAACATTCTTAAGCACATAATTTAGTTTTTAAATGCATCTCGATGCAGCAAGGGTTACCTGAAGCTGAAGAGACTTAAATTCCTCATTCTTCAACACAAGTTCTCTTGCATTCTCAAGCTGAGAATAAAGCAAAGCTTGCGCGGATTCAGAGGCCTTCAATGCACCATCAATCTGAATCCAAGCAAGGGATATAGTTGCTAAAAATATACCCAAGAAAAAGACCAACATTGCCAGATAAAAAAGATGCACATTACTAGTAAAATCTAGGAACTGAAACAAGCAAGAAAATCCTCGAGTAAGATTTAGAATAATTAGGGCTAGGGATGGATCATTGATCCGTAAAAATACGAAAAATTTTTAATAGAACTATCAAGTACAAAATAAATTAAATTGAAAAGAGAAACTTTAATGGTAAAAAACAAATTCTAGGAATTCTTCATTTGTGAAATCAACTAGTTATTAACTACTAACGTATTCAATTTCCCTTCAATGAAACCCAGTTACAATCAAATTGGTCAACATTCATGACAAACGATTTTTTGAAATAGCCACCATCTACAACTTCTTACATTTGAAACTAGCTCAGCAATCACTCTATTTTAATCAAACTAAATTCAAAATCAAATTATTTCAGCTCAAGGGATGGATCATTCGAAACTAGCTTGCTTCAATTCAAAATAAACACAATAAAACTGTCATAACATTATATATATATATATATATATTAAAACGCTCAAGGGCTAATTTTATTGAAATTAAAAAGATACATAGAGGTTGTATAAGAAGACCCAAAAAAAATGTTCCCTACCCATACGATATATCAGACACTAGCATCCTAAAAGGATGAAACATAGATAAAACACAAAAAGATGAAACATAGATAAAACACTAGATAAAACACAAAAAACAAAACTTGCAGGAAATAAGCTGCTAGGCACGAGCCAACTTACTATTGCCTTTGCCTCTGGTTCTAGAACCGGAGACAGCTAACAAATTGTTGAGTGTCGTTTCATTACCCGAAGTTACTAGAGTATCATCCATTAAGTGCCCAAGCTGGGGTGGGCCTCCATTCTTCTTTTTTTTTCTAGATGTGTAAACTTGTCATTCTTCATCCGAGGACTGACTCATCTGATCGGTGTGTCAACAGGGCATGTAGGAGAGAATGAGCCCCCAACTCCTGACTAGCAGTAACAACATTCTTATTCTGGAGAGATGGTAAACATGTCTCTTCAACACCTGAAGCATCCTGGGGATGTGGAGCTTCAATACTATCCTGATTATCGGGCCCAAGTAACCTATCTGCCATCGGAAGAAGAGAGAGTATTGTCTCCGATAGTGGGAGGTGGAGGAGGCATCATGTCAACTGATGTTTCAATAGTTTGTGGAATGCACTCAGGAGCAAAGGAGGGACAGGTATGAGGTGAGGCATATCCAGAAGCGTTTTTACTTGAAGGTTTTAAATTTGGATGCAACACTGATAACATTGAGAAGGAGAATGTCCAAACATATGGCAGAGAGTACAATAAAGTGATATTTGTTCAAGTTCTGCTTGCTGCCAAAATCTCGGATGTTGTGTGCCAATCCATATTTCTCCCGGAAAAGGTAAAGTAGTATCCCTTTCTATCAAAATTCTGGCTTCTGAAGGTCGAGTGAGATTCATTGTAGGCGTGTCAGTTTTAAGGGGTTTACCGTATATCATCCCTAAAGCGAAGAGAAACTCTTGATCAAAAAGGTGGATCTTCAAACCTGGAAAACGCAGCCAAACAGGAATTGTAGGAGGTTCAGTACCAAGGTCAAAATCCACCGTCCATTTTAAAACCTTCATCACCTGATTTTCTATTCGAAAAAGTCTTCTCGCAAACAAATGAGTGTAGTCTTCATCATTTGAATAAGAATGTGGCGACCATCCAATTTACCAATCTTCCAACCCCCTTTCAGCTTCATTTGCTCAAAGTCCTTTCGAATTAGTTCAAGTTTAGGGTTTCCATAAGGAAACTTACCTACTAAGAACAATCGCCAGGACGCAGCTAAGGTGGAGATCTCTGCCTCAGTAAGAAAGATTGCAGGTTTGTCGTTTTTACAGGAATCTTTTTTGAGAAATCTAGTTCCAATGCCAAGTGCAAAAATTGTCATGGTATCGTTGTGGAAACATATTGGAAAGAGGGGCGGAGACGGAGTTATCACTGGTGAGGGCGGCGGCGTAGGAACACGCTGATGACATTTCAGATGTCGTCGATCAGCACAAGCAGCGCACGCCGAGGTTTTGTCGCAGGGCGTGAAGCAGCGCACATTGCGGTTTCGTCGTAGGGCGCACAGGGCTCGAACCAGCGCGAAGGAGGAAAGCCTTGCGTTGCTGGGCACAAAGGAACGACGAGCGCAAGCGAGCGAGCGAGCTAGCGTCAGTGGAGGCCCGCGAACTCTGGCAAGCGGCGCTGCGAGACGACGCAACAGGTCGCGTCTTCTCTGCCGCAATTGATGCCACCAAAGCACGGACGCATGAGAGTGGAGATAGATCGGGGCAGCAATGACGATCGAAACTCTAAGGTTCGCCATGGGGTTCCCGACGGTGATTCCTCGTTTTCTCACTTTCTCTCCATCGTCTTCCGCAACGACGTTTTCACACTCTCACAGCTTTCTCGACGGCGCTCGCTCGTAGTCGACGACGTCTCACCCGCAGTCAACGACACTCACCCTTGTTATCGCTCGTTGTCGTCTTCCGTAGTCAACGACGTCTCTAGTCGACGACGTCTAATTCCCATAGACAACGGCTCTTCCTTCGCACAATCGTCTTCTGTAGTCGACGACAGTTCTCCTTCGCAGTAGTCTCCTTCCAGACGACGTGATTGTTTTCTCTCTTGCCCGACAAACAGCATCTTGTCAGTGGAGATGGCATCGATGATACGTTCCTATCCCACTGCACTTGCCAGTGACTTTCCTATTCCTACGTGTGCTCCTCTTTCAGGTTCAGAGACTGGTTTTTGTATTGGCAAGTCCTACAACGTTCCACAATATTTCCACGAGACTCTTGAAGGTGGTGGTGATCACACTTTCTTTAAAAAACTTGGTAAAAAAATGAAAAGTCTGCTACTATTCTCACAGAGGTTGAAACTAGTACTCTCGAGTTTTTTTAATGTTTTGCTCTGGTGAAAAAATTTCTTTATGGTCACCCAAAACTTGAGATCATTCGGAAAGATTTTAATACTATGAAGTTGTTGGGCTATTGGAATATTGGTTTACTTGACTGTCGATATATATTTATTTAGTTATCTCACGATGCCGATCACACTCGCATTTTTTACCAAACCATCATGTCTCGTGAAGAATTTTCTTTCCTAAGCTACTCACGACACATTTCTGCTATCTGAAGTGGACTCCTCACAATATTGAGCCTATCTAAAGAAGTCATAATCATCAAGCAGTCTGCTCCCGGGACACTATAAAATCACTTTTCATAGCTAGCTTCTCGTCAAAATGTGTATACAATTGCATGCCATAGTTGCAATACACAATTCAAAGCCAATTGAATTTCTTTAACACATATTTTCTGATAATGCATAGTTTAAACTTAGACTGATGTTAAAATGAGAAACTAAAAGAAAAAAAATTAAATGTAAAATTGATATAATGGGATTTTTCCGAAATCAAAATTGGCTAAGAGATAATGGAAAGAGAAGAACAAGATACCATCATAAGAAGACAGCGGACCCATAAAGAAAGGGATCCTGGTTGCCTAAAAGCCCTTAATACCAAAATTGCATATATCGTAAAGCATAGTTTTAGTAAGGCAATCCAGAAGAACCCATTGGGTCATATTACTCATCATAGACCTCTAAAAAACAAGAACTTGCCCAAGAGAAAAACCACAGTTGCCCAGAAAGCCATCCAGGTGGTAAGAAACCCATCATGTTCACAACAATGAAAAAAAAAAAATTCAAAAAGCATACCAACAGTTGCCTCCACAACAAACACTTCTATGTCATCACTCACATGGAATATAAATAGTAATCTCATTAACACATTATTTGTAAGAATAATCTCCACTCAAGTATCAGGATGAGGTTCAAAATAAAAGAGGTAGACATGATTAATGTTGTTTCAAAAGAAATATCATGCTCATTACACATGAAAGCATTTATTACACAACCCTATCGACATATAAAATGTGAATAGAATTCTACTCAAAGCACTCATCCAGTTGGATGAAAACTGAATTGGAAATATAACCGCTGTTAAGTAAATAGTCAATTAAATAAAATAAAGAAAAGATCATCACAATATAACTATTACAGTTTCTTTACAGCCATTGCACGTGATCAATTGTAATGTTCTAACATTAAAATATGTAGAGCTCAAATCATGGAAAGAAAGATTCTTACTATCCACAAAATAATACCTTGCCTTTTATATACATCAAACAACATATTTTATCCATCTCAGTAAAAATTGGAATTCATCTCAAAAGACACTCCAAAATTATATGTTACAAAAACCTACTGAATTTGTTCCCTCAATTGAGCAGTTACAATTAGTTGGTGCATTCGATAAAACATCTGTGATCTGTTCCCTCAATTGAATCATCTCCGGAACACCCTCCATATCAGGTGTAGCATTGACTATCTTGTAAATTGTTTAAATGCTTTAACATGCATGTACATAGGACCTCATCGTGTTGAGATGAAGGTCTGGATATAAAAAAATGTAAAGTTGTCATTGTTGCAACTATTTTTAGTTGCTTTTAGAAGGAATATGTCGGCATATGCTCATCGTGTTGAGATGAAGGTCTGGATTTAAAATTACATGTTATAATGATGAATGTTTCTTATTAAATAATCAGTTCCTACCTCAAATCAATTGGTTGTTGCGTTCAAAATCAGGAATATAATACTTCATATCGAGAAATGACTTTAAGAATCCTAGTTGCATGGGATACAATTCATCAGATCACAGAATTTTTTTTTTCGACATTTGAAACAAATTAAAAATTTTATGTGGATGATGTTCAAGGAGCTCACTAATTCATTTGTCACCTACAGAGAATAATGTCATGCATAGAGTTTTACACAAGTAAGACAGATAGTTTTCATTGATGAGATATTGTAGTTGTCAAATTATTATTTGTTGTATTGTCTCAATTATTTCATTTTAATTTAACATATCCATCAAAATAATGCATGCATGTCACTAACATAGAAAAGTAGAATGCCGGTGCATAATATTACAAAGTCCAACAATATAAGGATAATCGAAACTATCAGAATGAGATATGTTCTTTGAAAAATTATTTTTCTTTGGATGAATTTCATATTGGTATCTATGTTAAGCAATTACATAGGAGCGCACAAGGTTACTTGAAACTGAATTGAAATAATGCGATCTAATAGAAAAACAGTAAGTCTGAACACTAACATTTAAAGTACTAGTGTTATCAACACATAAATTTAGGAAGTTCAAGTACGTATTTACATTAATACAACCATAACAACACAAATTATTACACCAAGTTCAATTTGATTAATTGTTAAGAAATAACACAGGTAATGAAAGCCTCTCGTTTGATTTGGTCTTGAAGAAGTTTTCTGGAAAATAAATATAATGTAATGTCCTAAAAGATTTTGGGAGTGCAAACCAATAACTTAAGATTTCTGCCATTGAAAGATATGTGTGGAATGCGGAAATACTAAAAGTCACAATAATTAAAGTTGTAACTAACTGTAAAATTTGTTCACATAAAAATGTCTTCGGCATTCATTTTCTTTTTAGGTAGTTCGCTTTGCGGTACACAACATTTGGATTGACGAGATTCAACATATTCAACTTCGTGCACCTATTCCTCATGAACTTAATTTGAAAAAGCATATTCAGGTTCATCCAAATTTTGAAGAGTGTCATGTCTTCTAGCCAAGAAATTAAAGCCAATATCTACCATACCGACAAACATCAAATCAAGTTTTTCTTATTGTTTAGGGCCTATGCCACAATTACTAACATTTTACATTGGGCACAACCAGCATTTGAAAACAATATCGTTAAAATGATATAAAAACATAACCAATTTATTATAAAAACAGTATCTACTTACCAAAATTTTCTCTCTCCACAATTCTTCAAATACATTTATTACTTTCTTAATGAGATCCAAACCTAATTTAGTCGGTCTTTGCTTTAATTTCTTCTACAATTTGCAATCTTTTTAAGTTTATTTCATTTGTTTATCAATTGAGTTTTAACATACTCTTCCAATTTTTCATGAAAATTTTTTGCTATTTTTTTACAGCTTTCTTTAACGAAATATGTTGTGAGTTTGTTGCCTAATTCGAACTCCTTTATGCATAAATCTCAAAAAAGAATCTTGACCTCTCCCTCTCCTAAATAGTCGATATATCAGCATTTTGTTTTCCCATCTTGCGAGAGCAGCAAATTGAAGTGATATTGTAAAAAAGGCGGGCAAGGTAAACTAAACTTTCCAAATGTAAAAACATAATCACTAAAAATATGAAGTGTTGGAAAAAATTTTCAAATTAAGATTATAATGATCAATTAAAAAAAGTGCAAGGAATATAAAGATCAATAAGATCATTTTGTTAAAGATTACCCCATCCAAAATCGTCATGTGTTTGGTTGTTAGCCAGCGTATTAGGAATATCGGAGGGCATATGAACCAGAGTATATCCTTTATGTTTAGGAACATGGGAGTATAAAATAATATGATTATGAGTGATATCAGATAGTATATGAGAAGTGTGTCATATAGGTTGTATAATATACAAACTAATAGACAATATTAGTAAGAGTAAGATCACATAGTATCTGAGGTTGAGTGTGAAGTGTAGGTTCAGATACACAAAATAGAAGACAATATGCCTAGGAGTAAAATGAGGTAAGAACTAGATGAATCATAGCTGGTAATTGGTTGAGCTGTTCGTAATTTTTTCTTCACATCATAACTCTACAAAAGTTTATGCCATTGAAGATATCCAAAACAACTTTATTGGCACACACAATATAAACAGCATATATTGTGATATTATCATATGAAACAACACAACATTATCATGAATGCACGAAAACATAACTCTTCATCTGCATAAGTTTAGAACATTACAATAGACCGAACTCAAATGGGACAAATAATTTTACACCAAAGCTATAATTGATAATAGCACTTTGCACTAAAATAATGATTCGAACACTCATAAAAGCCATAATTAACAAATCTCAATAGTTTCCACAATAACAAGCATTTGGGGTCAAAAACCACATAGCAAACTATTGAAAGTTATATGAGGAAATTATTTATCCATTTTAGAAGTTACGAAGATTATATTTATTTCCTTGGATCGGAGTGATTTCCTTTCCTATTTTATGTTTTATGTTATTTTTTTTATCTCCAAGAAATTAATATGAATTGATTAATTCGAGAAGTGTTATATTTTTCTTTTCCTATTATTTTTTTTTCTCTTTCCTATTTTAGGACTCATGTAAGGGTTATTTATGGTCCCGTTTAATATCAAAAGTATTATTACGCATTATTCTGATACAAAATCTATACTCATGTTCATCCCATCAAACTCTAAAACACATACATCATTCAAAAGCATGTTTTGATAGAATAAATAATTATTATTTTTTGGCACAACCCGAGCTTGAACTGTACATAGACAGACATTCTCACGAACCAATTTTCAAGTCATTAAATTTGCAACATGCTTCTCCATTTCTTTTACCAAGCCGGACGCATCAGGTAAAATGTCTGTATGGAGGAACAGACTCACAATGAAATATATGACAAGTTGGACTACACTTAAGGGCAACCACCCAGGAGATAAATTATTGGTTAGGATATTCAACAACTATTCAACAAGGGTTTCCCCGCTTCTCATATTGGCTCCTCGAACTCATTATTTTCTACGAAAATCAATGTTAACCTTGTTGAAGTCTCTATCATGGGCTCAGTTTGAATCACTAGTATCTCTCTTTTATTAACAGAATGATGTTACTCTTCATTTGCATCCTCGCATTCTTCAATATTTATTGTGACATTATTCATTTATTCAACTATTCTCAGCTCAGTGAAATAAATCATCCTCCTATTTGGGCAACCAGGGGCAATGTGTCCAAAGTCATACCAGTTGAGGCACTTCTTTGTTCAGACAGATTTGATAGTGGAGGAGGTTTCCACCTTTTAACCACTTTGAACTAGTTTTTCCTAAAATGGGGTCGACTTGGATACTCCAATAGGTGTATTTTTGGTAGCTTAATTCTATTGTTGAGCTTTGCCTATAAAACATAGTTTTCGCCAAGTGATGTTACTCTTTCTCCACCTTTAAAGCTAGAGTTTAAACATCTTGCAATATTCAATAAAAATTTAATTATCTCATGTTGGCAATGGTTGGTCTCGATTCGTTCAGATATCGAGCTATGGTGTTCTCCTCGGGCACCACTAGCACACACTTCAACATAAGTTGCTCGAATCTAGCTATGTACTCCTCTAATAAATGATCTTGTTGTCATTATTGGTGAAACCTCAAGAACATGTCTTATATTAATGTGCTATGAGATACCGAGCTTCGTCTACATTTTTATCATGGAACGAATTTTCATTTCACTGTTTCACTCTCACTGACGTAGGCGTTTCAAATTTTCCCAACACAGAGGTATACTTTTTATTAACTTAATGGCGTCTAGCTTTACCATTTTGTCTGGTAGAATATCCTTGTATTCAAGATCTATTGCACTGCATGAAGTCACTCGATAAATTCGTCATGATTCATGCGACCATCAAAATCTGAAAAGTTAATCTTTACTCCAATATCTTAATTTCTCCTCTGATATGCCCCTGTAAAATCGTCGAGGTAATGATTATTTCATCATTGGGAACTACAAGGAGAAAGTGATTCACCTTCTCCTTTCAATCTAGGGAGTCATTATTGTGGCTATAGGTGATCTCACTAAATTGTCACCTCTCAAAGGCTTGCTGCAGTTGGAGGATTTCTCGTTACCTATCCTTCATAAAAAGTTCGTGGACACCTCGTTGAGGGTTCCTCCTTAGCGGCATGACATTCTTGTCTCCTAATCAGGTTCTCAAGAGGTGCAAAGTCATAAAATAAGGTTGATTGGGGGCCTAATTAGGTTTTGTTGGTAGGTGTTAAGGTGAATTTTTGTTAAAGATAGATCAGTTGTATTTTAAACATTTAAGGTTGGGGCGAGAATTGGCGTAGGAATGGTTTAGGTACTGTGGGATTTTTTTTTTAATTTTAGATTTGGGCCAAAAAAGACAAATACTTTAAAATTTTGGGTTTTTAGGGCATTAATACCAAATGATGCAGTTTTAGGTCTCCTAGAAGGTGTTTGGAAAATAGATTTAGCACGGAGGTGGATGTGGAATAGCAATGGAATAATTATGTGAGATCGACAGCATTTGGAAGGAGATAAAAGACGTTCGGTGGTTGCACGGCTGAAAATAGCTAAGCAGATGATGAAACGATGCAGTACGAGGTCGAGGAGGTTCCACCACCTAATTTTGAACAAGTTTCAGACACACCACTTGCAAAATGAAAGAGGATACAACACTCTAATGAACTTAAAATAGAGAATAAGTCTCCAAACACAATAATAAAATCAAAAGCACCTCAAAGTAGAAAAAACAAAAATAAAATTAATCTCTTACTTGAAAAAACCACAACTAGAAGTAAGAAAATAGGAAATAAATCCAAGTTGAAATTAAGAAAAGGATAAACGTTGCACGAGAATGGGATGAACTCACTCGTTTTGCAGATACATGGTTAGAAAATCTAAAGAACTAGCCGGAATGCAAAATATCATGGGAACAGGATTGCGGATCCCATCAATCCCTTAAGAGACACTTTCGCGTCACAATACTAAATGGGTTTGTGTTCTTTTTTTTTTTTCTTTTTTCCTTTTCCTTTTTTTTTTTTTTTTTTTTTTTTTTTTTTGGATAGGTCAACACTTGATGCCATCCTCATAGAAAATATCATGCAATTGCTTTGTACTTTTTTATACTAAAGCTGTATCCTTGTTCTTCCTAATTATTTTCAAAAGCTCAGCAGAGAGTTCAAAGTTTTAATATTCATCATTAAAAAACATTATTGATCAATATAAGTAGATTCTAAACATCTCTTTGTTAGGTCTCAACATGAAGTAATGTCAAATGAAAATCCATATAGCTAGATCTAATTAGATACAATACGGAAAATGATGACGGTGATGAGATTTAAACATGTTTTTTCTAACATTTCTTACGGACATCCTTGTATTTTAATTTCTAACTAGCCATTGTTCTACTTTGACGAACCATCATGTTAAAAGCCTGTTTGTAGCCATGTTGTTATCCAAGCTACTGGCTTTCAAGCAATTCTGAAAGAATAAGGAAATGCCAAAATATATCGTGATGAAGAAAAAAATAATCAAACCAACATAAAGAATGATAAAACGTATTAAAATGTCATTGAAAAATGAAATAAAACCAAAAAAGAATATTGAACTAAATAAGACGCAGATGACGGATCACCAGCAGCAAAAATTATATCCAGCCAGAAACATACAGCATTGAGAAATATTAACTAATTATGAGTAAAATACAAAAACAAGCACAAATCAATGATATCATTACTTTGGATTGTAGCCTTATTTTTTCTTGCTTCAGTAAGGTTATCTCAGTTTCTGCCTGCATTTTTGTTAAATAAAACCTCATGATCAAAAAATACATTATCAATGTAGTACCATAACAACTTAAAGGCCATTACTTACTATTTCTTTTGACCTTCGCAGATAACTTATGACCTTCTGCAGATCACCATCTTCTTGCGAACTAACCGATGAAAGCCCAACAGAATTATGTTCCTTCTCGGCCAACCTAACATGCAATGCTTCCAATCGGTTGTGCAAAATTCTATTCTGTAAAAACAAAATAATTTAAAATGTAAAATACAATCTTTTCAAGAATTAAGAAGATTTACAATCAAATTACTTGAAGAGACGATCGTTCCAAATGAAACAAAAACATGAGAGAAAGATAACATTGTAAAAATAACATAATATTATAATAAATACAATAGAAACTCACAAGTACGTAAATAGACAAGCAACCAAAAATCAATTGTATGTCGTTTATTAAGAAGACAGTTTAACTAAATATTGTATAAATGCTGGCAATCCAAGGAAAAGAAAATCAGGTTATATCATTAGAATCTCAAAGATATCACTTTAGCCAATAGATTTAAACCCAATGTGAATTGAAAGAAAAATTTTCAATTTGATAACCTTCACGTGTATGATGCAATGATTTATAGATTTTCTAATGCGTTAGGATATTTACATGCACGTTCCATGAGCGCCTTGAATTGCATACCATAGGTAGCTACTATAATAAACTCTATAATCCTTATATTATGAATGTTCTTTATTAAATATCACATTGGACTACGTAAACCTTACCAAACAAGAATCTGTATGTAAAGCCATGGTGGATTTTATGTTACTTTGCACTGCATCAACAATTCAGAATATGTCATGCCAGTGAAGCAAGCCATCTACCGATGAATATTAAAAAAATTATTTTTCTTTCTAAAGTTCCATGCATGCTGGTAGCAGCCACGGAAATTTGGAAAACAAACATCATATGCTCATCTAAAGCTCCAAAATCTCCCAACAAAAAGTTGGCATTATTGTTGGAGCATCTGTTATTAACACCTCAACCCAGGTTACAAAAGTAAAAGAAAGCAAAAAATAAAACAATCGAACTACGAACCTGTTCGTTCATTTCATTGCTATTCCTCTCTGCTTCACTCTTCATCTGTTCTAGTTTGGACTTTTCCGTTTCCCATGATAACTTCAAAAGATCCTAAACATGATTCCAAATGAAGGTCATGTAGGACAGCATAACAATAAGTAATGAAACCAAAGCAAAGACAAAAAAACAACAGCTCACGCAAATATTAAGATTAAAAAAAAAAAAACTAAAAACATCCACCGAAAAAATTTAGCAACCACCATTAAAAAGCCTGCCACCAATATTAGCTTAAGTAGCATATGGAAACAGTAAGTCTACTAAGTCTTTCATTTATTCAAAAATAGTAAAAATCTCTCAACCCCAAAACTTCATTTGAAGCCAGGAACAGTCATTATGTTTCTTGTTACCTTAAGGGACAAGTGGCAGTTTAAGAAATCACCTTAAGTTGGCATACCATACTTTAAAAAGTGCATATTCTTATCATAATAGGCTTAACAGATTTGGCAAACATAAATTGTAGCTCATATTAGAACCAGTAGTTAAACACATACTAATATGTTCATTTCTCCAGATGATAGAATACATTAAGTACATGCAAAAGTAACATAAAATAATAACACAATGAAAGGAGATAATTGTTAAAAAAGGAACTATTTTTCACTCATGAGTAAACAATTCCACCCTGCATATATAGATGTATATAGAACAAAATATCAAAATTAAAAACAAATTTTCTACAATATATAAAAAGCAGGGTGGTTACATTTTCAGCCCTTTGAGCATCCAATTGCTCGCGTAACCTTGAAATTTCTGTTTGAATTAGAGAAAGCTCCCTCGAAGTATTTGTTAATTCCTGAATGGCCTCAGACTGAAGGATTACCTGTGTGTGGCATCAAGGAGTTAGCGAAACAAAAGCACAAGCAGAAAGAAAGACGAGCATGGTTAAAATCAGCTTAGTTTTCCAATATTGAATGAGCGAAAAATTAGAAAAGAAAAAAAATTTCATATCAAAATGAAAAAAATTTGAAAAATAAACAACCGTGCACATGACTGCTCCAAGTCAGAAACATGTTCAACAAACCTATATATATATATATATATTTTTTGGGGAAAAGCTCAAGGGCTGATTTTATGGAGATAATAAGGATGCATGAACGTTGCATTAGAGGGCCCAATTAAGGCATCCTCTACTCATATGATACCAAGTACAGTACTACCC
Organism: Phalaenopsis equestris; assembly: GCF_001263595.1. Lineage (NCBI taxonomy): Eukaryota > Viridiplantae > Streptophyta > Magnoliopsida > Asparagales > Orchidaceae > Phalaenopsis > Phalaenopsis equestris. The sequence goes on from NW_018164444.1 coordinate 1,861,875, forward strand.
CAACAAAAGGATACAGAGAGACTCAAGAAATTTAAAACATGCAAAAAAAAAAAAAAAAAAACAAGTAGCTAGGGACGATCCAGTTTAGTCTCGTCTCTTCCTCTAGTTTTAGGATTGGAGCCAGATAACACACTTTGAAGTATCGTGTCATTGCAAAACAAGTAGCTAGGGACGATCCAGTTTAGTCTCGCCTCTTCCTCTAGTTCTAGGATCGGAGCCAGATAACACGGAGCGGAGTCAGATAACAAACTTGGAAGTGTCGTGTCATTGTCAGGAGTAACCAAACTATCATCCATTAAGTTTCCAAGTTGGAGTGTGCCCCCCAGTCTTCTTCTTCCACCAAGAAGTGTAAATCTATCATTCTTCATCTGAAGACTGACTCATGTGATCCTCGATTTGATTAGATATTAGAACAGCAGTAGAAGTAAAGGCATTCGTCGCCACAGCGATAAGTTCCAGTGTATGTGAAGTGTGAATTGTCACCTCTGCACCTGATGCTTCCTAAATAGGAGCTGCGGGGCTATCCTGATTTTCGGTTCGAACATTATCCCTTATAGTATGGTCAAGAGAAGGGTTTGCAGGGGCAGACATCATTCTTGTGGTGAATCCCTCCTCAGGTTGGTTGTTATCAGGTTTGCTGGGAGCACGTTCAGGTGCACTAATAGCATGTTCCTGTTTTTGACTATTAGTTCTCAACTGTGGGTGCAATCTAAAACATTTCTCTTGTGGGTGTCTAAACATCTCGCAGGGTTTGCAGTAGTGAAACTTTTGTCCAATAAACATTGTGGGCAGAGTTATCCAAGCCAGACTTCCTCTACATCTGGTAGTGTAATATCTCGTTCAATCAAAATTCTTGCAATAGAGGGCCTTGAGAAATTAACTGTTGGTGTGTCTACCTGCAAAGGTTTTCCAAGGATAGTTTCAATGGCTAATAAAATTGATAGGTCAAAGAATTGAAGCTTGAGTTCAGGTAATGAGAACCAGATAGGCGCAATTGGAGGTTCTTGACTAGGATCAAAATCAGGGGTCCATTTGAGCAATTTCATATGATTGCCCTCGATTATGATGAATTTCTTTGAGAAAATCCTTATGTAATCTTCTTAGATGCTCAGCTAAATCATAACATGTTTTCCGTCGAAAAAACTCACCTATCAAGCCCCAATTAGTTTGAAATCCTCAAAAACATTCCTGATAACCTCCATCTTAGGGCGACACTCCATTTTAGGGCGACATAATTGAAACTTTCCAACTAGTAAAAATTTGTATTTTCTCGCACGAGTTGAAATTTTAGCGAGAGAAAAAATAGTGTTGTTTTGCCCGCGCACGAGTTGAAATTTTAGCGTCAGAGAAGAATAGTGTTGTTTTGCCCGTTTTATTCTCTATTTTTTTATGAGATTGCAATATTCAAATCCTGCAACACAATCGTGGTACATCTGCGGAAACTTTTGACTATCTGTAAGGTGGAAAGGGGAGCTGTGTTTTTGAACCACTGTAGCATCGGCGGGTTTGGCAAGAATATCACCTGCGAGGGCGGCGGCGTAGGAAAGCACCCCTAAGGCCATCTCTAGCAGACGAGAAAGGCCACAGACTGCGACCGGGGACGAAGACAAGAACGCAGTTTGCGATCGAGGACGAAGGCTCGGCCGACGCGCTCGAACACAAGCGACGACGAAAAAGACGACGATGGAGAACGACGCAGTCTGCGACGCGACCAAAGACGAAGGCTCGACCAACGACGGCCTGAGGAACAGGAGCACGGCGAGC
>NW_018164444.1:1863933-1879929 GCF_001263595.1 Phalaenopsis equestris
TATATATATATATACATATACATATATATTCATAAGAAGCAATCTCGCTCAAATTTAGGAAAAAGCTTTCCCGTTGAGCAAGTAAAAGCCAGATAACAACAATATGCTTGACATATACGGTCAATTAAACACAGCAACAACCTCAGATGGTGCACTGCAATAAATAAATATGCATGCAGGAAGAATGGGTGCACCGCTCAGAGTAGTAAAGCAAAATACAATTTCAATCCAAATATGACGTGGGTGTATGTTTGACTAGAACATCCGATCGAGGAGGGAGCCTGGGACCTTTCCAGCACCCGTGGCCTGGCCAAAACCCCTTCAAGGATTCCTATTTTCTTTAATAAGATATTTATCATAGCTAATTTACTTGGACTATAAATATGTTGTAATCGTAGTTTGAGACAATTTTTTCTTAGGTTTTTGCTATTTGGAGATATCTTCACTGTTTAATTCTAACTTTGGAGTGTTGTAGGCTCATCCTCTTCAAGTAGCGAGTCTGTAACTTGAAGGGAATGGATGGTGAACCCCACCTCCTCCCAATGTCTGCATGTTGTCATCCAAGCCTCCAACTGTCCGCTCATTGGCTGTCCTTCCTTGCAAACAGCAGCCGACCTGCCATGTTGCCCTTCCAACCTCCATAAACTTCACATAGTTACAGTCATATCAACGTTTTTATGCTAGATCCACTTCTTAAACACCTTTTGGAACCCTACAACATTGTTATTTGGTAACAGAGCACAGCAAACACTAAATTTTTAAGGATTTGCCTTCCCAGCTCCTAAACCAAAAATCCACAACCTAACAATTTCAACAAATCAATGCCCTAACCATCTCTACCTCATTTCCAAGCCCTAACCCTAAAATTTTTAGTTAACCTTCCAATCTCCACAAAAAATTCGTCTCGACACAAATCACCTAAATCTAAACCCTTGGCTAATTTTTAATACACAAGATTACAAAAAGTGAAATTGTAAAAAGATGAGCAAGTCACTATGCCACTAAGAAGAAACCCTAAACAAAATATTCGGGAGCTTATCATAAAGGATATGCAACATAAACTCCTCTAATTGTAGCAAATTCTGGTTGATATTAAAGTATAAGATATGGGAATGTCATCCACAACAACGGTGACCATTCAAATAAAAAACCCCTTTTCACCAAGAAGCATCAAGTGAAAAAGAGTAGATGTCGCGTTGATTTGACAATGAGTGTAAGAATAGAGAATATGATTTTGCAGTAAAGGCAAAACACCAAATTTTAACAATTACATGAATCTGAACGAACTCATTGAGTGACAATATGATGCGGAACGAATCTTTGTATACAATGACATTCCACCTAATAGAGAGGTGAAGCTAGTTGTCATCAAGTTAAAAAAAAAAGGTGAATCCTTGTAGTGAGAAAATTTGAAGCTACTATACCAACATAAAGGAAAAGATTAAATCATGACTAGATCCAAGATGAAGATTGATATACAGCATAAGTACCTCTCACAGCACTACAGATGTGATATCCTTTTGAGAATCCACCATCATGTTATTGAGACTCCAACATCTACAGCATAATGTGTTATCAGTCGAGAGGTTACACGGTTGGGTTTGAGTTAACACATCTTAAAGTATGAGTTGGTGAAGCCAAATAACACTACAGCTCAATATATTGGATTATTGAGGTCATCCATCGGCAATATGGTGCAACTAAAACCCCACTACTTACATGATGTTCATATCTTAGGCATAAAGGTAAAGAAGCAACATAGTAGCATCAGGTCTAATCTTCCTTTCAAATAAACATTGAACAATAAGTTCGGTTGCTAGAAAACACTCACCAGAGTACCTAGACCTACTGCCTGTGAGAAGCCAACACATAAGGAATTGGGAGAGCTTTTTTTTATTAAGCATGGGTGTAATAGATGAGGCAACGAATGAACACCCAAAAAGAAAAGAAGACGAGAGGAGTATTAGTTCCCACCGATGACGGTAAGATATTTAGGGTTTGATGAGTTCTTCAGACCGAGTTCAAAAGGGTCTGTTTGAAAGTCGAAAAATATTTTAGGATAGTTTTCAATTTTGTAATTATTAGGAAAAAGTAATTAGTTGTGAAAATCTATTGATATGAAGATCCAATTTAGGAATAAAATACTTTCATTTTACAATTTCCTAATTTTTCAGGTTTCAATATATGGTCAATGTACAGTGATCCAAGTCGTGGCCTGTAGGGACTGTTGTGGTTGGCGGGGTTTATTGTAAGTCCCCTCAGTGATCCAAGTCGTGGCCTGTAGGGACTGTTGTGCTTGGCGGGGTTTATTGTAAGTCCCCTCAGGTCAAGGGTTTGATCCCCAGTGGCGCTGGGTTCTCAAATATTTAAGCACATGGTGCGGGCTCCCATCATGGGGCCCAGAGCATTGGAAAGGCCCAAGCATGACACCATTCCCTCACGATAACCACCACATACAAATGGTTCCAAGAAAAGAGACAATACAAAAAATTACAAGAGACGTAAAAGAAAAAAACAAAAAATGCCAAAAAAAAGTACTATCACATAGCTAGAGAGCGACCCAATTTTGCTTTGTCTCGGCCTCTAGTTCTGGGAAAGGAGCCAATTAATAAGTTAGTAAGATGAGTGTCATTGTCAGTAGTGACCACAGTATCGTCCAATAAGTTCCCAAGCTCGAGTCGGCCTCCAGTCTTCTTCTTCCTGTTGGAATAGACCTGTCATTCCTCATTTGAAGATTGCTCGCCTGATCAGTGGATTGATCTAAAGTGTGTCAGACATGTGTAGGATGTTGAACATTAAAAATAATTGTTTGTTGTACAAGCTGATCTTTGATTGAATCAAATGAGCACTTTCGTGTGTCTTGACATGTAAGTGAGTCTTCTTCAATAACAGTGAGTGGCATAAGCACTTTTGGATTTGTACCTGTAGTATGGTGTTCTTCATCAGGAATTGTGATGTTGGGTCGAGGATTGGTTTGCACCTTCTTAACAGGGATGGTAGGCGGCTAATCTTTAGCAATATCCGGTTTGCACCTTCTTAACAGGGATGGTAGGCGGCTGATCTTTAGCAATATCCAAAACCTGTCTTGTGGTAGCTTTCTCTCTAGATGGAACAGAATGTCCAGAGTTGAATGTCTAGAGTTGTGGGATTAGATCCATCCTTATTCACTTGATCTTTAAATTTCAAATTAGGATGAAACTTATGATATTTATCAAGTATATGCACAAACATCTTACAATGAACAATGAGAACAATAAGGTGGTATGATTCGTTGCCAATATCCATTATGAGTTGTGCTCAACCAGACTTCAGTAACATCAGGTAAAGTAATATCTATTTCCACAAGCATTTTTGTCACATAAGATCTGGTTAGGTTGAAAGTCGGTAGATCTAGCTTCATAGGGTCCCCAAGTATGACCCCAATAGAATAAAGAACCTGATAATGAAAAAAGTGCAGCTTGAGACCTGGTAGACTGAACCATACCGATACAGTAAGAAGTTCATGATTGGGGTCAAAATCAGGAGACCACTTGAATAGCTTCATTAATTTACCAGCAATGCTAAGATACTTTTTGGATAAAATCCGAGTGTAGTATTCAGCCACGGTTAATTGAATCAATATATGTATCCCATCCATGAGCCCAACTTTTCACTTTCCTGCTAATTTGAGATCATCAAAACTTTCCTGATAACTTCCATAGTTCGGTGCCCCCACTGAAATTTTCTAATAATAGCAAACTTGAATTTGTCAGTCAGGGTTGAAATTTCTAACTCCGAGAAAAATAGTGTTATTTTCCCATTTTTTCTGCTTACATTCTTAATAAATTGGCAGTCACATGTACCATCACGATACTCCTTATAACTTGATAAGAAGACAACCATCGTCTCCACCTGAGGATTACCCACTACGTGAGCAAAGAAGACTTTCTCAGGTTCAACCGAAGAAGAAGGAAGCTCCATCACAGCAATTAGAATCGGTCAGAAGGCAGGAATGACGAGCTGAAGACAGTATGGGCGATGCCGTAGAATGTCGCGCAGAAAACCGCGCAGAAGACAAGAACCGAAGAAGACGTGAGAAACGTGCGAACCTATCGGCGTCGAAATTGAACAGAGACGAAGCAGCATATGTGAACTTTGTCGGCTTCGAATGTCGCAGACGCAAGCTGCAGTCGACGTCGAAGCAGCGCGAGCCGACGACGACGGAGAGGACAGAGAGATGACGCCGGAGAGGACAAAGAGACGACGCTGGAGAAGAAATGTGATGAAAGGAAATGATCATATGCGATAAGAGTTGTTGGGGTTCGACTTGGGTCTAAACCCTAGTAGAGCCGAGTGTGGCAGACGACATAAGGCTATATATATATATATATAGTGGATTTTTTGAGGAAAAACACTCTAACCTTCTCAGTAAGAAAATAACAAATATATACACAGTTCAGACTAACCCTCATATAACTATAAGGAAATTCAAAGCAACATCATAAAAAAAAAGTAATAAAAACAGAATAATGGATAATTTAGAAAGAATAATTTTTCCCATCAAATGTAGTGGACCCACAGTTTCTTAAACCGTGGGAACACCTATGTGGTCCATGGTTATATGCATATCACCACTCCTAGACGCAGCATATGTGAACTTTGTCAGCTTCGAATGTCGCAGACGCAAGTTGCAGTCGACGTCGAAGCAGCGCGAGCAGACGACGACGGAGAGGACAGAGAGATGACGCCGGAGAGGACAGAGAGACGATGCCGGAGAAGAAATGTGATGAAAGGAAATGATCTTATGCGATAAGAGTTGCTGGGGTTCGACTTGGGTCTAAACCATAGCAGAGCCGAGTGTGGCAGACGACATAAGGCTTTATGTAGATATATATATATATATATATATATATATAAGTATATATCTATATATTGTGGATTTTTTGAGGAAAAACACTCTAACCTTCTCAGTAAGAAAATAACAAATATATACATAGCTCAGACTAACCCTCATATAACTATAAGGAAATTCAAAGCAACATCATAAAAAGGAAAGTAATAAAAACAGAATAATGGATAATTTAGAAAGAATAATTTCTCCCCTCAAATGCAGTGCACCCACAGTTTCTTAAACCGTGGGAACACCTATGTGGTCCATGGTTATATGCATATCACCACTCCTACTCAAGTTAGGTTGTATATGTCATACATCCCAAACTTGGTGTTGAGATCACTAAAGTGGTATCAAGAAAAAACCTTGGTAAGAATGTTAGGAATCTAATATTAAGTTGGGATACAGCTTAGCTGGACAACCACTTCATTGAACTTCTCAGATATGAAGTGTGTCAATCTCTATATATTTAGTTCGATCATAGTGTACGGGATTCTTTAAATATTGATGGTTGATTGACTATCATTGAACATCTCAATAGTTCTTTTATTCTCCATTTGAAGTTCAACTAGTAATTTCTTTGGCATATCCCTTCAAAAATTTCTAGGGCCAGGCCAAGATACACAGATTATGCACTACTTGCCATTATATCTTGCTTTTTTATTTCTCCAAATAACCAACCCCATACAAATGAACAGTAACCTATGGAAAAACTTTTGTTCCAAGATTAGGAAGCCTTGAGATAAGGATGAGGAGCTGAGAATAATAAGAGTCGATTTACTATGAGATCCAAGTCGTCATCTAAGATATACATTGAGAGAACAACAGCTGCTCCACCAGGGGCAATTTGTGCTACTCAATTCGTCTAAGCACATTCTCAAATTATTATAAGAGTTTCATAACAGTGTGATTGGGAGAAAATCAGAGGTGCAGAAGATCTATAATCGTCTGGCAGCTAAACTTTGTTGGGTAAGGGATGCACAAAGATGTCAAAGATATGGTGGCAAAATGTGGCGTATGTCAGCGACAGAAGTACTTGACCTGACACCTGAGGGTTACTACAACCAGTAGCATTACTGGAGAGGGTTTGGGAAGAAGTGATGATGGATTTCATTGAGGGATTGCCACGGTCATAAGGGTTCACGGTGATCATGGTAGCCGTGAATCACCCAAGTATACACATTTCGGCATCCCTACACTGCGGTCTCAGTTGCAGCGATGTTTATTCAGGAAGTAGTCTGTTTGCACAAAGCACCGAAATAGAATGTTTCGGATTGAGAATGTGTTCCTCAGCCAATTCTAGGAAGAGCCATTCAGGTTGCAAGGACAGTCCTTAAGAGGAGCACTGCATATCATCATTAGACCAATGAGCAAATGGAAGTGATCAACAGGAGTGTGGAAACATACCTGCGTCGTTTTGTATCTGATATGCAGAAGGTATGAGCCAAGTGAATTGCATGGGCCAAATATTAGTATAACACGTCGTACCACACCACATCACAAAGCACCCCTTTCAAGATATTGTATGGGTGGAATCCACCTCACTTGGTACATTATGAGCAAAGCGTCACAATAGTATCTAGTGTCTATCAGTGCTTGGAGGAGAGGAACAGGATACTAGCAAAGCTTAAGGGCATTTAATGAGTTCAACGAATCGTGAAGAAGCGAATGAACACAGAAAAGAGGTGTGATTTGAACTAGGGGATATGAAATATTTGAAGTTGAGGACCCCTACCGACAGAAGACATTGCCCAGGAGGAGAAAGAAACTCACCACGACATTTTGGATCATATAAGGCAATGGCACACCTCGGGGAATTAGCTTATCATTTGAAGTTACAACGCTCGTCCGCACTTACACCAGATTTTCCAAATGTCACAACTGAAAGGTGCAATTGGAGATAATACACCCTCACCTACACTACCGCCGATGTTGACAGAAGACTTAGAGGTGATTTTGGAGCAATTAGAGATCGTAGGAATGCGCCTAGGAGTAGGGGGAGCAAAGATGGTATTGGTCAAATGAGTGGACAGTTAAACTATGAAGCAAAATGAGAGTCTTACAAGGTGATCAACAAGCAATTTTCATCCTTCCATCTTGAGCACAAAGTACTTTTTTGGGAGAGGAGTAATTTTACGCCCATAAAGGAGTCGGTTCACACTGGACCGGCTGGAAGCGTTATAACCGGCCCACAGGCACGTTGGTCTTGGGAACAAGAAGAAGTGGAGCGGATAGGGGGAGTCGCAGAAGAAGGAAAAGAAAGGGTAGGGTCCACTAGGGCCATAATCATTTATGCAAGAAGGAGAAATTAAGGAAGTTTGTTGAGAAAGTTAGGAAGAAAAGTTTTTAAAATGTTATGAGGGGATTCTATTAAGAGGAGAACCTAAAGTTTGTTTTCTTTCTGCATTATTTTGTTAGTTGCTAAGTTTTCTTCTTTTGGTGGTGTTTCTAGCAACTTCTAGGGTGTGGAAGAGTTGACCTATCTTTCAAAAATAGATCATTTGTTGTGTCTTGCATGTTTACATTTATTTTTTGTAAGAGTGGCCTTATTTGATTTGCTTCCATCTATCTATCGACATTTCCCTATTGTTGCTTGCAAATCAATTCACTTGGTTAGATGAAGCACAAAAGTTTTGGCTTCATCTAAAAGTTTTGAACTTTTAAAAAAATAAGTTACTTGAGCCTAGGTTCTATCCCTCTCAGTTTTCAAATAGATAGCTGAAGTCGAGTGTAATGCTTCCAATATAGGAATTGGAGTTGTGCTGAGTCAAAGCAAGCATCCCATTGCATGAATTATTAAGAAATTCAATGAGTCTAAGAATAAGTACTCCACCCACGATAAGAAGTCATGCAAATGTGAAAGCCCTCAATAATTGAAGTTATTAGTTCCTGGCAAATGAGGACACTCTTAATACAGATCATGAAGCTATGAGATTCTTGGATAGTAAGAGCAAGGTAAAAAGGAAACATGTCTCATGAGCGGAATACTTATTTTCATTATATTTGTGCTCAAACAAGGTAGAGTTAGAACCAAGTAGTTGATGTAGTGACTTGTTATTACTTTTGGATTAGTACCAGGAAGCCTATGATGACTTGAATTTGAAGTTTTAAAGGCTATAGATGGCAATGGTGAAGAATTCATAAGATTTAGGTCTGTTGTCTGGACAGGACATATGAGTAATTCTATAGATCAAAATGTTACTTATTCTATTAAAACAAGCTGTGCATTCCCAAAATTTCACAAAGAAGAACAATCTTACAGGAGTGTCATAATGAATACATGGTGGGGCTCTATAAAAGGGAAAAATATTTTTCTAATGAATAAAAATTTCTATTTGCTCGGATTGATATTGAGATGTAAATAGAAATGTTAGAAAGTGTATGGCGTGTCATTTGTCAAAAACTCAAAAACAGAATACAAATCTACACACCCCTTTCTCGTTACAGATGCGCTCTGGTTGGATGTGAACATGGACTTTTTGGTAAACTTGGCCCCAGGAAAAAACGGAATAAAGAATTTTACATGATAATGGAAAATTGCTTCCCTAGAATGGCACATTGTGCACCTTGCCACAAGATGTTACACATCACAACAGATGTATACATTAGAGAGAACATGATACCAGAGTTTACTCATACAACAATAAGAAGCAAATATTATTACTGAAAAATCAATAGATAGTTACAACTGCCATATTGAAAGAGAAATAACAATAGCAAACAAGACACAAACGTAACTACGAATGTATAAGGGGTGATGGTTGGTTGTGCGGGATGGACGGTCGTAAGGTGGTTGTGGTTAGCCGACGGGAGGGTGAAAAGTGGTCTATCGAGGGTATGCAGGTATGGTAGAAGTCAGCTGGTTGCGGTAGGGATGTGAAAGGTTGGTTGAAACAGCAACCGAAGAAAAGAGCACTTTTTGGCAGCTGGATAGTGACAATCTGGCAAGGAGAGTTAAGGTAGATGGGGGCTATAATGCACAAAGTTGGGGGAGTTGGTGGTTGTGGAGGAAAGTGGAAGGCATCAAGAAAGGGGAGGCTAGATGGTAGGCAGATGGAGGAAAACAATAAAAAGACAATTTTCTGGTGGCCGCAGCAAATACGACAAAAGCGACAACAGAGAAAAAGTTGCATAAAATTTGGAGAAAAATAAGTACCACCTCATAAGTGAGATACAATCAGAGTATTACTCGATTCATAGAAGATAATCACCACTTCAAAACAAGATATAGTTAAAGCACCACACACCCTTGAATACAAGCCTAGAAGGAAAAATATGGACTCTAACGACTATCCTGACAGACATATATTAAAAAACTAACCTGAAAAGGATTGGTCAGTCTCTCCTTTGCCTGTACCAACCCAGTCTAGGGCAAAAGAACTCACGGCAATTGCAATGAAGGGTATTGGATGCCCAAGGCATATAATTAGTCTTTACCCATGACTATCACTTTAAACATAGACGTTAAATTTCTCACCCACTATAGTGAACTTTATGAGATAGGTTGTATAAAAAGCTCCAGTTTAGTTTAACAGTGCACCCAAAAACAAATGGATGGGCAAATGTTGTAAAGCACAGGTTGAGAAATCTCCTAAGGCATTTTGTGGGACAAAACATCAAGCAGTGGGACTTGAGGCTTCCTCTGGTGGAGTTTGCCCAAAATCGGTCCATTAGCCTGTTCAAAGGACACGGTGCCTTTGAAATTATATATGGGCGCAACCCGCTCACACCGCTAAAATTAGCATCTATACTATTTGTTACTGAGCTTAGTCCTAAAGCAGGGTTAGAGATATTCAATTTCTATATGAGCAGGTGAGAAAGAAAATTTCCAAAAAAAAAAATAAAGTACCAAAAGAAAGTTAATAAGTCTCGAAAATCCCAAGATTTTAAGGAGATTTATAATATGGATAAAGTTAATAAAAAGAAGTTTTTACAAATTCTTTTGGAAACCTTACACCTAAAGCAGACGGTCTATTTAGAATTATAAAGAAAATCAATACAATGCATAAAAGATTCATTTGTTGGTGACTATAACACTTTTGTTATAGTTCATGTTGTTAATATGCCGCCATACTATAAGAATTTCAAAGTATCCAGCGAAAAAGATGAGTCCTCTCCTACCTAGGAAAAATGGCACGGGCATCTCTGTGGTGTGGGTTTCTCCTACTTCTAACCTCGGCAGAAACCTGGGCGTGAGAACCAGTCCAGGAAGGATCGGTTCAGGCTTCTGAACCCCCATGTGTTGGTCAAATCCCATTCAACAATTCCCATTTACTTAACTACATTTCTATTAGGGTTAATTTTTGCTTTGGTTTATGTTATTTGGATACGTTCTCACTGCTTTCTCCTAACATTGGAGTGTTGTAGTCTCTTCCTCTTCAACTGATGAGCTTGTATCTTGAAGGACGCAGGTGGGGGAACACCCCCTTGATGTTCGCACGTCGTCATCCAAGCCACCGATCGTCCACTCCTTTGTTATCTTTCCTCATGGGCAGCAGCCGACTTGTTGTTTCATCCTTCCAACTTCCATAAAATTCACATATTCTTCGCATTTCCTTTTCCACAAAATCTCGCAGCTATATCCACTTCTTAAACACCTTCTAGGAACCACAAAATGGGATTAAAATATCTAGAACAAAGTTCCATGTTTGCTTTTTAAAATCATAAATATCAAATAAAAAGTACAATCGTTAATCCAATTCAAATATAGAAAAACTACAATAAAAAATTAAATAGTGAGGTCAAACAACCTGTCTTTCATAGTTGTCTTGGGCAATACGCCACCGCTTGTGTTCTTTATCCAAATCAACTTTTAACGAAGAAACTTGAATTTCCAACTCATTGAGCCTTGTTCTATGGAAGAATGAGTCATAGTTATAATGCATTAGAAAAATTAAACTTAATCATGATCCACAATAAAAATTACTAACAATTTTTCAGCAACTTCATCCCGCAATCTGGAGTTTTCAACAAGTGCAGAAGAAAGAGCGTTTTCTTTGGCTTCAGTAGCAGAAGCAGCTTCTTCACATTTCAAAATATAATTTTTTTCAAGCTCAGAAACCTGATTTTTCAGAGATTGGGCTTCATCCTCAAGCAGCTTCTTCATTTTGACCTTCTGCAATAATTGACACAAGTCTCGATAAACAACAAGAATAAAGGGAGAGGTTACTAAACCAAAGTCCACTTCACCAAGACAAGAAACTATAAAACATTTTGCCATGCCTCTGACTTGTAGCATTCATGTGCCAATTCCAATTGCTTTAACGCAATTTCATTTACCCGTGCCATTTCTTTGTACTAAAATACAAGGCAAACAAAAAATGTATAAGAGTTTGAAAAATGATAACAAATGACAAAAGCAAATCAAAAAAACCTGCATCATGTATTCTTTACTAGCACGAGCTTCATCTTTAACTTTCTCCAGCTCCTCCTTTGCTTTTCTCAACTCATCAGATATCTACTCAAATAGCATAATAATTAACCATAAGCAAAATCATTACTAACTAGTTCCCAATTCCCGCAAAAATGGGGGGGAAAAAAGTGAAGGAATATTTTTCAACATGCAGGTGTACAGGTGTGAATTGGTTGATAGGTAAGATATGGGTACACAGTTAAAAGCAGCTACTCTTTCGAAAGATAAGGATCATTATCCTGCAAATATATATACTAAGCACTGACATAAAGTATAAAAACCTTTTCTTGTTAATAATCATAAGCAAACTACATAGTGATTGAGGGTCTATTTGGAGCGGATACAGCTGTTTAAGTAGCCGTTATGAAGCTGCTGAAAAAAAAAATTGTTGTTTAAAAAAAATGCAGTGGCTATTACAAAAAAAAAAAATTTTTAAGTCGGATCTTAATTCTCTAGCAGCCACCAAAGATAGTCAGGTCTGATGACAAAATAAAACTTTCAGCTACAGTTTTTTAAAAACATAGGTAAAACGCAGTTTTACTAAACAGAAAAAACAGTAGTGTGGCACCACATCGCCGCCATGAATCTTCATAAATTTTAGAATATTTAGTTGGTCAAATATTCTAAGGTAAGCAATGTATAGCCACAATCATCCAATTAAGAGAGCGAAATTCAACTAGCTCGCCAAGGTCACTGCCACCAAATTTTTCAAGCTCTTGCATAGGGTGCTTTTTCAATCCCATATATTTTAGGGTTCTCCTTCACAAACACTGCAACTAACACCCCCCTCCAACAATTCATTTTACCAACGTATGCCACTTTAAATATACCAAGTAGTAAAAGACTTAAGAACTTGCAAACCTCATTCGTAGAAAGCACTGACTGTTCATGAATGCCAATCTCAGTGACGACCTACATTAAGAACCAAAGAGATCGGTTACTTTGGAAAAATGTAATTTTTAAACTGAGAAGGATACATGGAAAAATAAACATAGCTTGAGGGCTTTGCGTCTCTTTATTTGCGGTTAAATTCAAAAAACAGGGAAATTTTAGACCAATATTTTCCAAAAAAATTTTAAATTAACTTCTGTCCATTCAAGTATAACAGCAAAGCAAGAGCTTAAACAATACAGGAAAGAAAAAATAAAAAAATAAGAATAATATAGAAATAAATATAAAATTACCAGTGGAGACAGCATCAAATTGCATGTCGATAGACTTATAGAAAGAATGGAACAAATTACAACCATATAATGATTATAATTGAAAAAAAAAGTCATTCATAGGTGATATGAAAAATTATGAGAATCAGAAATCACCCCTTTTCCTGCGATTTTTATTTTCGCCTCAAGTTCAGAACATCGAGCCTGTAAGAAATATGAGAAGTATAAGCACTTGTACACTATAACAGCCTAAAGGTGGAAAAAAATGAATGAGAAGTGCACCTCAGCCACTGCTGCTCTAGATTCAGCAGTTGCAACAGAATGCCAAGCATTTGCTAGTTCTTTTCTTATATCTTCCACTTGGCTCATATAAGTCTCAAGTGCTCTTTCCTTCTCGGATGTTAAAACACGAACACGGTCCCTTTCCTCCTGAAGTTCCCGCTTAGCCTCTGCCCAATCCCTCTGTACATACCAACATAAAAATACATGTAAATACGAAAACATGATAACTATAAGCAACCTTATTAAGTGTCGTGAAAAACAGCTTGAAATTAGAAGAAAAGCAAGCTAAAGAGAAAAACAGCAAGGAAATCTAGAAAGGCTCGATCCAAATACATTTTGCCAAATAATATCAAATGCAAAGTTTCCTAAAGAACAAGATGGACCGAATCAAAGCATAGCAAATGAAGCCCTGAAGCATCTTATTTCTCCCCTTTAATCCTTCACTATGCAAAATTGATAAAAAAATGGCCGAAATGTGATATAAAATTGATCCTAATTTAAGTCCCCCAAATATATGAAATTAGTCCAACTTAAGCCTTGGAGGTCACTTTGGATTAAGTATAGTTGAGGTATGAAAATGGATAAATTTGTACCTTAAAGACTAAATTAATTACACCCATATAGTCAAGGGACCGTCGTGGGATTTAACCCAAATAAATATAATTGCAACACAAGAAAGATTCTAGAAGCAAAAAATATCTAATAGAAGAAAGGATAAATGAATAAATTTTATAAAATAAGGTAAAAAAAAAGAACTACTTATTAACAACGTAAAGACATTCCACACAAAAATAAGTATTAGAGTAAAAAAGTAAATTTATCAATAAAAGCCGAAGCAATTGGAATCATTTTGATAGCTATTGAAACTAAGCTATATAGAAATACAAATAATAGAAATTAAAGGCATCTAGCACTTGCAACTGCAAAAAAATTAATGGAGAAGCTACACTACACTTGTTTCATTAACACATGATGTGTTTTTCTTAGCAAAAGGGTATGAACATAATTAATAGAAAAACTCAAATATTATCAAAATTGATAATGAAAATAGAAGTGTTTTTTTGTTGACCTTGATGTTAGTTCCACGATATGACACGGTCAAGCACAATGTTCAAGACAAATGACGGACGTGATTTCACATAGACCGAGTTTTAAGATAGGTTGATTATAGAAAACAATAAAACTACTCAAAATTTTCCTTGTTCACAAAACTGATCATGGCAAAGCACCTAAAGCATCAAAATTATAATTGAGAGAAAGCCACTCAATCGATTTGATGGATCTTGATGAGGAAAGTGAATGACATCACATAAATTAAAGCTAGGTACTCCAATCAAGATCAGAATAGCCTAGGTCTGGTCCATTTGTAAAATGGAATAGACAGATGTATCCGCAAAATTGAAATTAGCGAAGGAATCTTCCACATCTGATTCAATCAAACATGGTGGAAATGGCGAACCACGGATACAACATCACCCGAATAGGGTAAAAAAATTACTCAAAATCACCGAAACTACTTGAATAACATCCTTTTCCAAAATGAACTACAGCAACGCATTTGAAACATCCAAAATACACGAAAAGAAAATCTATATTATTTGTAAAATGTAAAAAGTTAAAACAAAAATTTGTACAAATCTCAAGATGACAAGCTAATTAGGACACATGAAGAATGACGATATTACGAATAATTAATTTTTAAATATAAATTACTTTAAGTTTTTTTATAAAAAAATAAAAAAAATCATTTCAAATCACACAAGATCCGACTACATGCATTCGTTTTATACAGAAATCGCATCGCAAGCCCCACCACGTTCGCTGCCTTCCTAACTTGTCCTTTTTGACACAATATCATTGAAATGTAGTATAAAATAAAAAACGGTGACTAAAACTGCTTTGATCCCTAACCACCCTTCAAAATTGTGCATAGTATTGTCTCTCCCATCTTGCTCTTCCTCTCTTTGTTGGCAGCATGAAGGATTGCACACAGTTGATTGTCGACATTCTCTCCACCTATTAGAATCATCTTTTCCCCGCACCACTCCTATCCAAATCCCCTAACAAAACTTCACCGGGCCTCAACATTTCCCCGCACCACTCCTATCCAAATCCCCTAACAAAGCTTCACCGGGCCTCAACATAAACGGTCGTAAAGTCATTCCTAACCTAAGGTGGTTTAGGTCAATCACCAAATCTTTTTCAAATCCTATCTCACATTCTCCCTCTCTATCTCTATCTCTTCCCTCCCCGACCTCCACACCCTCTCATCTTTCTTTATCTACATAGAGAAAGAATTTTCTCTCTTTATATACATGCATTCTTACATAGTAGATACACACACAAACTATTAAAAATAAAAAGTTTTGAGAAAGAAGCAGTGAATAAATACTGGAAAAATAGGAAAATAAAAGTGAGCAAAAGCAAAGAAGAAATGAGAAAAAGAAAGAAATGAAAAGAAAAGAAAAAAATGAATAAAAAAATCTATTATCTCAAAATTCATGCAATTAGTTGGTCCATCTCGTTGATTTACGCCTCATGTAAACGTATGACCCTGGAAATATAAGTAGTAATGCACATTGTTCCTACGCAGCAAAAACATTGCTTAAAATTAAGTATCCATGTAGGTCTTTCCATGATGACAAATAAATTTGCAAAATAAAGTGTTCGTATGAATTATTAAAAAGAATGAGTAAATCCTATATTTCTGCACATTTTTAAGCATGGTAGGTTAGAAAATCCTCAGTCATGGTGTTGAGAAGACATAGAACTCTCAATGTAGACCCCTAAAAAGAAGATGATGCTGGTGTAGGCCACCAAAATATAAAGATTGAACGGACCTACAAGAAAAAACACTACCCAATTCCGATAAATACATAATGCAAAAAGTTTTTCTTTAGATAACAATATGATTGTACTTTGTTTTCACTTTTTTTTTCTTTTTACGTTATGTTTGTTTTATTTAATAATAAACCATTAATTACTTCGTTATCTATTAATAGAATTGGAGGTTTGTTTGAAACCAAGAAATGGAAGAACTCGTCATCGATATAAATACCGTTGTTATCTATTAATTACTTTTTTTCTTTTTATCAGGGTTGTATCTGACGACTAGAATCTGTTTTCGTTGCAACTCATCTGAGGTGGTGAATATCCCTCCTTGTTCTTCTCTTTTTGCTGACGTCCAGCCACCGCACAAGCCTTCTGGCCCCACCCTACTGTCGTCCAGCAATCCAGCCGCCTCCCAGCCACTACACAGGCCTTTTAGC
>NW_018164444.1:1879972-1883405 GCF_001263595.1 Phalaenopsis equestris
CCGTCCTTCCAATCCTCTTCCTAATGTTGGCCAGCCCCTAGACTCTGGCTCATGCTGCTGGCCAGCCCTTTGAACCTTGTTACTGATGTTGCAGCCCCCAGCACCAACTCCTGTTGTTATCCAATCCACTGCCACCACCCTAACTCTCCTCTACGCCGCCACCACAAGGTGTGAGTCTCCTCCCAATAGGCCTCCCTCACTCCTCCATCATCTGTTGCAACAGCCCTGCGTTTTCAACAAATTTCTAGCATGACCGCCGCTTTTGTCCTTCCCTTTCGAGCCTGCCGCTCTCCTCTAAAGAGTCATTTTTTATTTTGTGATTTTTTTATTTCTTGTTTTGGAGCATCATCAACGTCATGTGTTGTTTACATGTTTGTGTTATTTTATGTAGAGGATTCATCACAAGATTTGAAGATAGCAATAAAATTTATTGTCCGGTCGTGGTATAAGAGCTAGCCTATCCCTAGTCATATTCTAAGGATCCCTAGAGTCCACCATTTTTTTTTCCGTCCCCCTATTTCTTTTTTTTTTCTTTTTTTTTCTTCTTTGATCTTTCGATAGCAATAAAATTTATTGTCCGGTCGTGGTATAAAAGCTAGCCTATCCCTAGTCATATTCTAAGTTTCCCTAGAGTCCACCATTTTTTTTTCTGTCCCCCTATTTCTTTTTTTTTTCTTTTTTTTTTCTTCTTTGATCTTTCTTTTTTTTTTCCTTCCACATATCTCAAACCTTCAATCATGCACCAAGAAGATACCAACCCCACCCAGGATTACATACAATGGAAGATCCATCATTTGCAACAGAGATTAACAGAGTTGGATAACGGAACCAAAGGGGAGATTACCCTCAACCATGATCTGAAGAGTCAAAGGGGCGACAGGGATAAAGATCTGAATCCATTCCACAGAGAAGTCATCAGTGACGAGGAATATAGACAGCGCCGCTTCGGAATTCAATATCAGAGGTTGAGAGAGGAGCCTGCATATGGTGAACACAGGGACTTCGACATCAAAGTGGATCTGCCATAGTTTGATGGTGGCAAGGATCTGAATGACTTTGTCGACTAGCTACAATCATTGGAGTGCATCTTCGAATATAAAAATGTGTCAGAGGATTAATAGCTAAAATTGATTGTCATCAAGTTGAAAAAGTTGGCAGGAGAACTTTCAGAGACAGAGAAAAAGAGAAGTTCATGATAAAAGTTTTAAGTGGGAGAAGATAACGAAACAACTGCAAAGGAAATATCTACCACCACATTATCGCAAAGACATGTTTATGAGGCTCCACCACTTGCTGCAACAAGATCATTTAGTGGATGAATTCACGATGTTGTTTGATCAATTGTAAATGAAGTGTGACTTGGTCAAGCCAGAGCGTTTTTTTTTTTTTTTTTGGGCGGGGGGGGGGGGGGGCGGGGCTAAAATCTCCTATTAGCAATGTGGTGCAATTGGAACCCAGCTAGTTGCCTCGAGGTGTTCAAACTTTAGCCTTAAAAGTGGAAAGACTGCAAAAAAAAAACAAGAAGCAATACTCATTCAGGAAATAGTCTTCAGTCAGGCAACTACCAACAGCTACAGAGACCGACAAGGGTCCTTCTGGAGGAGCTAGCAAGGCGGTGCTGGGAAATGACAGACAAGATCAGACTGGGAAGAAACAAAAGAAAGGCAGAACTACAAATACAGTACCAGCCAGGAAGTGTTTCAGATGTCACGGCTATAGGCACATAACCTCCTACTATCCCAGGTCAAGTAATCACATTCACAAATCAGGACGTCGTCGACAAGGTGGACGAGGAGTCAGAGGATAGCCCAGAGGAGGAGCTTTAGCTCTATGGGGACCAGAGAAAATTGATAGTCATGCAGAGGGTTTAGTAATCAGATAGAGTGGGATCAATCCTGGTTGATGCACAACATCTTTAGCACCAAGTGCACGATAAAGGACAAGGTTGAAGCTTAATCATCGACAGTAGGAGTTGTGAAAATGTGGTGCCCAGATGGTGAAGAAATTAAGATTGGTCACGCACAAATATCACAAGTCATGTTCCCTTACCTAGCTAAAGAAAGAAAACGTGATAAGCGTGGATCAACTGTGCTTAGAAGAATTCTCAATTGGCGACCAGCTACAGAAGCAAGTATGGTGTGATGTGATTCTGATGGACGGCTACCACATTCTATCGAGTATGTCGTGGCAGTTCGAGTGCAAGACTCAACACATTTGTCCCCGAGGATTGTTCGATTCCGTAGAGAGACTTTCGCAGTCTGCACACTTGTCCCCGAAGAAAGAGTCAAAGCCTGGAGGGAAGTACACCTCCTCTGTGAGATCCTTTTAGAAAAGCAATATTGACATCCAGCTGGAGTAAGGGCCAAACCAAATTCACAACAAGAGAAAGTAAGACCCAAATAGTGTGTAATTTAGCAACCGGAGCAAATATCTCCTCATAGTCAACTTTGTATGTTTGTGAGTAATCTTTAGTGACCGTGTCTTATTGTGTTCAAAGGATCGTTTGGAATTGAACTTGGTGCTAAAATCCAATGACACCCCACCACATTATTATCTAGAGGAACATCCACAATATGTCACGAATGATTCCATTGAAGGTGTTCATCTCATCCATTACAACTTTCCACGAAGGGAATGATTCCATTGAAGGTGTTCATCTCATCCATTACTACAACTTTCCATGAAGGGTTTACAACTTTCCACGAAGGGTAGCTAATGTTGCTTCAAAAGTAGATGGTAGATGATGATCCATCAAGGCAGTAGCAAACGCTTTATAGGTCTGTGATACACTGTGAAAAAAGATATATTTTTCCATAGAATAAAGAGAGTTTGTCTGATTACATACCTCGATAGGAAAACTCACCCCCTCATTCGAAGTGGGGTCAATTTTGGGGATATCGCTCGGAGTGGATTTTAGGTCGTGTAAGAAAATAGCAAGCTCCAGATTAGTAACATCGGGATAAGTGCATCGAATACAGGTGCGAAGGATGGGAGGTTCTGGTTGATTGCTAGGTGGTGGATCAAGAGGAGTAAATGGTTCCTTGGGTATAAGGGTTGGAGAAATATCCACCTGAGTCGGATAAGGAATAATGTCCAAGAAATCATGCTCCCCCTCACTTGTGGTGTAAACAAGCAGAGCACGAGCAAGCCTAGGCTCAGCTAGTGTTCGGCTCGTTAAAAAATATCACTGTTCGTGTTCGGCTCATTTATATTCGAATACAAAAAGAGTGTTCGTGTTCGGTTTGTTTGCTTAGCGAGTCGAACACGAGTTGTTCGTGAACAAAGAGTCATTTTGACAACCTTAATCACGTAGCCGTAGGATGTTAAGGGTTGGGGCAAGATTTAAATTTTATTATTTATATTAAAACATCACTTAAATATAATTTAATATATTTTTATTTTATTTTTTAATTAAGAATTACAATTGATTATA
>NW_018164444.1:1883565-1953576 GCF_001263595.1 Phalaenopsis equestris
TATATATATATATATATATATATATAAAAGGCAAGAGAGGATACAAAGGTTTTAATGAGTGGGTACAAATAGCTCACTCACAGTGATTACAAACGTATCCCCCAAAAATAAAATAAAAAGAAACAACTCCTACTCATGGTGAATGTAGTCGGTGGATATATCGCTTCCCCTTCCCCTGGATCTAGGAAAGGAATCCAACAACATACTGAGATGTGGGCTACCTACTGAAACAATGATACAGTCATACTAAGAATTACTGAGATCTGACATTTCTTTCTACTTCTTCCAATATTTGTAAACCTGTCAATTATCTGCTAGAGGTACCGTGTGAACAATATGTGTAATATTTGTAAACCTGTCAATTATCTGCTAGAGGTAGTACCGTGTGAACAATATGTGGATTTTCGATGAATGTAAATTGTTGATCTGACTCAGCCTGCAGCACACCTTGATCCTGACACTCCTTCATAACTTGAGTACCCTCTTCTCTCACAGTAGGTAGTTCCAAGGCACTTCGACTAGCATCTGCTACAACAAAATTCGTAGAATTTGTAATCTGAGGAAGAGCTATCTCAACAACAATAGGCGGAAACTGCTGGTTTGGCTGGTGAGAAGTAGTCTTCTGAGTCAAATTTTCAATCAACATTTCTGGAAGATTAACAGTTTCTACTATATTTTCCCCGACATGGATGATGTTGTTAGGACCTACCGATCTCAAATATGCGTGAAGCCTGAAGCATTTGACAGAGGTGTGCCAAACAGTTTAGAATGATTGCAGTAGTAGGGTATTTGTTCTGCTATAATTGGCTGTCAATACCCATTGTGGGCTACTACCAAGTCATATTTCATCCACATCAGGGAGGGTGTATCCCTTTCAACAAGAATTCTAACAACCAAATGTCTGGTTAGATTGAAGGTGGGTGAATTCAATTTCATAGGTCTCCCTAGTACAGCTCCAATAGAGTAGAGGACTTGGTGGTTGAAGTAGTGCAACTTTAGGCCAGGTAGTTTAAACCAAATTAGAACTATAAGTGGTTCTTGACTAGGGTCAAATTCAGGAGACCACTTAAGCAGTTTTATATATTTTCCCTCTATTATCATAAATTTTTTGAAAAATATTTTGACATAGTCTTCCACTTTAGTTAATTGTATCATCACATGTCTCTCATCCAAGTGGCAAACCTTCCAAATTCTCAATAGTTTGAGATCTTCAAAAGCCTTTCAAACGATTTCCATTTTGGGATGTCCCGATTGGAACTTCTCAATGAGGGTGAATTTGAACTTGTTAGCCAAGTTAGAAACTTCAACATCAGAGAAAAATAGTCAGTTTGTCACTCTTCCTACTCGTCTTCTTGATAAGGTTGTTGTCCTCCTGACCTTCGAATGAGTCATGGTAAACCTGAGGGAAAACCTAATCTGATCCCATAGAGCCAACCATATCAACAAAAAAAGTCTTCCCAAGGTTTAAAAATGAATTAGTCAGTGGTTGAGGAGCAGTAGCCATGGAAGAGAGTTGAACAACGGCAAGCTACATGAGTCTGGACTGCGGGTAGTTCATAGGACGGATGCGAGTGCAACAGACAGAGCCGCAGGAGATCGCAGCTGAGAATGGAAGATGCGTGACGAAGAAGCGACGCCGCACGACGCAGAATTCTTCGAGCGTGAAAGAGCGGAACAAACGAGTCGGGAACCGCATGAGCCTGACTGTAGGAGCCACAGCTGACAGACGCGGAGAAGAAACGATGTTGCACGACACCTCTACTTCAATCGTGAAAGGATGTGCGGCGAAGAAGGTGATGTCGCACGACGCAGATGAAGCACGAAGGAGAAGAGCTTATTTTGAATTTAACGAAGAGATACCAGGTTTCACCATAATGGCAAAACCCTAGCAAAGTGAAATCGGAACAAACGACATTTTATATATATTGGGGAAAGAGCAACGGTGGCTCTTTATGTGTTAATATAAATAAAAGATACAAGAAATGGGAGGGAAGGAGGATCCCTGTCTAAACATCCAAAAAAAATACATTGAAATAACTCACCCCTAGGGGTTCGTCGTCCCATAGTACAACACACACCCAAAACAAAACCCAAAAATTACAAGTATACCCAAGCCAAAGAAACAAAACCAAATAACAAATATGTCTGTGCAAATGAAAAACAAAAATATGTAAAATAATAAAAAGAACCAAAAAAGTGGCATCAGATAGAATTCTAAAGCTCTCCAAGCCAACAAAACAGCTAAAAAGATGCTCCAAAACTAAACGATTCTGCCCCAAGGGAAGCTGATCCACAAGCAAAAAGTCCAAACAGGGAAGGTCCAGCAAAACAGAAAATCCAGAAGTTCCAAGAACTAATGTCCAGTACAAATGCGGTCTGTCCTGCCAGAAACGTAGAGAGCAGCAAAGGCAGGGTGCAGATAAAATGCAAAAAAGAAACAGATGACCAAGCCAAAGAGCCGTGCAACAAAAAAATTCTAGTTTCGAACATAAGGCAAATTTAGAGAGTTCCCAGTAATTAAAAGCCTAAGGGGGATAGGAGGAGATAAACCAACAGTGCACACACCACCTGCTTGCATGGCTAACAGTCGGCATGGGAGTTACCTTCCCTGTGAATGAAACTCCAACTAACAGTCAGGTGCCTATCAGCAATTAAAGCTTGAATACATTTTAGAGTGCAAATAATATTCCAAAGAGGTGAAGAGACACCCAATAACATCTCATAAAAAAGTTTAGAGTCAATTTTAACTGTAATAGTATGAAAGTTTAAAGTAGATGTCACTTTTAAAGCAAGGTAAACCCCCCAACATTCCATAGCTAAGGGATTATCAGCAGCAATAGGAGAAGTAATATAGCACATAAAATGCCCCTCAGAATTTCCAAAAAGGCCCCCAACAGCGGCAGAAAGTTCATTCCAGCTGCCATCGACATTAACCTTCACCCAGGCAGGAGAAAAGGGCGTTCAACTGACTAACCAAGGAGGCCTAGCTCTCATACCAAGAGGAACAATATTAGTAGAGGCCCCTAGGGCCTTAGTGTAATAGGCTAGAGCATAGGAAGCAGTAATAGTGGCAGTTGAGGGGGAGGAATTGTATTTATGGCTGTTTCTAACAGCCCAAATAAACCAAAGGACCAGCAAGGGGAGGGAAAACCGCCCTCCTTCATTATCAACATAAGCCTTCCACTCCCACAAATAAGTACTTAGAATGCCCCTATGAGTTCAAAGGATACCAAAGTGTAAACCCAAAATATTTCAAACATCCATTGAAAAAGCACATTTAAAAAAAATGTGTCTTAAGCCTTCCTCCGAAATTTTGCACAGAGGACATCTAGATGCCAGTCTTAAACCTTTCAGTTTCAGAATGTCATCAAGAGGTAGTAAGGAGGAGAAATAGTGTCATAGGAAAAAGGAGATAGAGGGAGTAAAGAGCTTATGTCAAATCCATTTTCCCCAAAACTAATCAGGATGTGAGTGTAAAGTGTCATATATCAACTTACAGACCGACTGTGAAGAAGTCTTCTTCCACACAGGGTAATCTCTACGGGAAGGGGTAATAGGAATAGTAGTTATATGCTTAGCATTCAGCTCCCCCACTAGAGAACATAGTTTAGTGAAATTCTAGCTACCTTGAGAAAAGAGATTAGAAGCAAGCAAATTGTTTGTATGAGATGGATGAGTGTGCTCAGAAAGGGAAGGCATTCCCCAATTATCATGCCAAAAAGAAACATTTCCAGCACCAATATCTAAAAACATAAAATCTCTAACAATGGATCTGACATTTAAAATGGCCTTCCAGATACTGGAATCACCTACCTTCCACAAAACCTGGGAAGGGTGGGAAATGGCACAATATTTTTGATGCATAAAAGAGGCCCAAAGAGATGAGCCCTCTCTAAATTTAAACCAAAGCTTGCAAAGATTAACCTCCACAGTGTGTTGTAAAGCTTTGAAACCAAAACCTCCAGCTTTTTTAGGTTTACACATTCTATGCCAAGAAACCCAAATCTTCTTAGCACCACTCCCAACCCAAACGAATTTATTAAAAAGTCTCTCCATAACTTTAATGACAATTTTCTTCGGATTGAACACCTGTAAAACATAAAGAGGAATACTTTGAAGCACACTAGAAAGCAAAGTAATCCTTACCCCAGTAGAAAAGAAAACATTCCTCCAATCATTAATTTTATGCTTAATTTTGTCAATGACATCATCCATATGAATCTGCTTCTTCCTTCCCCTAATCAGATTAACCCCAAGATACTTTAAAGGCAGAGAGCATGATGATAACCAGTGAAAGAAACCCCCCAATTTGCAATATAATGCTTAACATGCTTGCCAAAATACAGCTGACATTTGTCATAATTAAAAACCAAACCATAAAAATTCTGAAAATCATTTAAGAGCATCATTAATTTTTTTATGGCAAGTTTGGATGCATTCGCAAAAATAATAATATCATCGGCATGCAAGGTGAGAGACCAAAGTTTTAGCCTTATGAGAGAATTGTGTGTGTGGATAACTCAATTGAAAACGATTGAGCAATCTAGATAAGTAATCGAAGGCAATTATGAAAATAATAGGGGAGAGAGGGTCTCCCTGTTTAATGCCCCTTTTAGCAGTGAAGAAACCATAAGAATTATCATTAACAAGCACAGAGTAATGGTTATTGGACAACCATCTTTTGATTAGCATGCAAAAGCTAGAACTGAAAGCTCTGGCCACCAAGACATTGATAATGAAATCTCAGCTAATAGTATCGAAGGTCTTTTTGATATCTAATTTGATAACTAAATTCCACCCCTGAACTTTTATCAAGATCTTCAATAATTTATTGGGCTAACAAAATATTATCTGAAATATCACGGCCTTTAACAAAAGCCGATTGATGTGGAGAAATGAGAGAAGGAAGATGAGGTCGTACATGGGCCACAATCAATTTGATTATGATCTTAGAAACCACGAAAGTAAGGGAGATAGGTTTGAAATTTTTCCAGTGCAATTTATCAGTGGATTTAGGGATAAGCACAATCAAGGCAGCGGTAAAGTACTTGTCAGGATCTTTACCTTGAAAAAACTTTGAATGGCAAGAATTACCTCATTTTTTATGATGTCCTAGCAAGAGATATAGAAAACAGAAGTAAAACTACCAGGGCCAGAAGAATTTTGGGAGTGGATATCATTGAAAGCAGAGAGAATTTCCATCTCCGAAAGGAGGGTCAGACTGAGAGGGACGATAACAAATCTTTATTAGCATCAAACAGTTCCGGATCAATATCATTGACCGGGACCACATCAGCATATAGAGAAGCGAAATAATCCGCAGCGTTGGAGCCAATTTGATCAACATTAGTAAGGACAACACCTTCAGCTGTGACAACATTAAAAATAGCATTAATATTTCTTCTATGTCAGATGGTGGCATGAAAATATTTAGTATTCTAGTCACCATTGCTAAAGTGAGTGTCACAGGCTTTCCGTCGTATGAAGTCTTCCTTAATAGTAATTTCCTACAAGAGTTTTTGGTGAGCCTGAGCCACCTTATCGACAAGAGAAGAGTGCAGATAACTTGTGCCTCCAATGCATCCACCTCCTATTGAGCATTCAAAACCCAAGACTGAACATTACCAAACACATCAAAATTCCACTCCTTCAAATAAGAAGACACCTTTTATGTAATTGCCATAAAAAAAACCATGGGTTGTCACTCCACTGAGAGCTCCAAGCCTACTTAACCAGATTAAGAAAGGTAGGATGAGAGGTCCAGACATTGAGATATCTAAAATGAGAGTGAGCAGGTTTAGAATGAAAAACCAAACAAAGCAAAATAGGATTATGATCTGAAGCAGCATGATTAAGATGTTTGACATGAATGATATTATCATAGTCCATAAAAGAAGAGTTTCTCAGAAATCTGTCAAGTCCTGCATAAGTTGGCCTCTCCTCCAAGTACAATGAGAGCACGAGAAACCTAAATCAAAGAGACCAGCATCATTAATATGCTCACAAAAACGATTGATAAGATTTGTATCAGCTTTAGCTCCACTCATTTTCTCCGAAGGGGACATAATCATATTTAGGTCACCCCCAACAAACCAGTTATCTGGAATCGAAGCACCTATGTGTACAAGCAGTTGCCAAAGAAGTAATTTATCCTGTAATAAGGAGCTGGCATAAATAAAGGTAGCACAACCATGAAAATCCTCCAAATTATAAACAAGAACATATTGCAAGTCATCATCAATGATGTTGAAATTGATTTTCTTTTTCCAAAAAATACAAATTTTATTGTTCTGATTATTATAGTGCAAATAATTTTTGAATTATTTAATAATACTATCCTTATGGACAGACACCAGCGACTCCAAAATTGCAAAAATGTCATGCTTATGGACCCTACATAAATATTTTAAACGAGTAAAGGTGCAAAAATGCCATGCTTATGGACCCTATATAACTATTTTAAACGATTAAAGGAGTGGGGATCTGCCACTCCCCTAAAGTTTCACAGTAATATGTTAAGAATGTTGGCCCAAAGCACCCCTCCTAGTGATCCTAAGGGGGGAGGGGCAAGTGTTCTCCCTCAAAATTGTAAGTGACATCAATATTGTTTGAAATTTTCATATTAGAATTTTCATATTTCCTTCTTTCTCTTTTCTTGTTGTATTTTTGGATACTCCGTTCAGAATCCAAAACAAAGGCAGCATCAGCAACCGGGTCAAGTTGTGCAGTGATAGAGTGCATAACAGGGAGGTGTTTAGTTGTATCGATTTGAGGAGTTTCCACAATGGGTATTTCCCCAGGTATAGTATTGGTTGAATGTAAGTCAATGTCCTCCTCAACTAATAACTCCGCGCCCGAAGTTGAAGATGGCAGATTTTGAGCTGTTGTGGAGAGATGTGGATTTTGAGATGTTGTAGGGAGATGTGGACTGTGTGCATCAGAAACCTGTTCCACATTGGCTTCAGACCTCTCATTATTTAGATGGTCATCATGCTCGACAACACCGTGTTGCGCAGCACTATTCCCCTCCAAGCACGGGGCAATTTGTTCAATCTCAGGAGGTGTTCTCTGAGCAGACTTAATCTCAACAGAGGTCAAAGGCCTGCGCTATTCTTCCTTAAATCAGGGTGCAGATGAAAGCAATGTACCAAATCATGTCCAAACATGCGGCAGTGGGAGCGGTGTTTCTCAAGAATAACCTATTGCTAGTAACCAGTATGCGTTGAACATATCCAAACCTCCTTAGGGGGAGTAAAGTAACATCTCTTTCACTTAGGATTCTTGCCATAGAGGGTCTTGTTCAGTTGAAAGTCAGAGCATCAACATTAACGGTTTACCAAACATGGCAGAATAATATCTCATGATTGAACAGATGCACTTTTAAACCAGGTAGTCGAAGCCAAACAAGAATAATAGGAAGCTCAGTCGGAGAATCGAAATCGGTAGTCCATTTGAGGACTTTCATCAAAACATTCTCAAAACGAACAATTCTATGAGCAAAGAGTTTAGCGTAATCATCCCCATTAGACAATTGCTCAGAATATGCCTACTATCAAGAGCACCAATCTTCTAGCCCTCATCCAAATTCAAAACCTCAAAATGTTTTAGAAGGAAATCGTATTTTGGTAGCCCATAGAGAAACTTACCCACCAAATGATATTGACAAGCAGACGCAAGAATGGCGTTTTCAGAGTCAGAGAGGATGAGCGCAAGCTTACCCCCCTTCTTCACTGCGTCTTAATGAAAGTGTACTCCCCACCAAAAATCAAATATTCATGAAAGAAAGAAGGAAAAGCAAACTTTGGAGCAACACAGAAGGAGAAGCCCCCGGCATAAGTTTTTGCCATTGACGGCGAGAGAACGAAATACCGAGGAGCAGGAGACGAGCAAAAAGGAGAAGCCAAAGCAAGAAGACAAACGGAAAGATCTCACCAGCATACAGCAGACGAGAGAGAAGAAACACCGTCAGCATCCCGAAATCACCTCCAGGTCGCTAGGAACACTAGCAGTGCTCCTGAAACGTCCATCGTTCATATATATATATATATATATATATTTGATTTGATGAGTAGCATTCAAGCCAAAATGTGTCGAACACTAATATCCAAGGAAGTAAAGAACACTTTCAAAAAAGGCGACATCAGCACTCACAAAAAATTTATTTATGGTATGATCAAGACGTAGTTAGTCTTTTTGAGTGGCAGTAAATTCAAGGAAGACACATTTTATGGATCAAAGTCTTTGTTAAGATCTGTCAGAAATTGAAACATGTGATCATTTTATATAATTTTCTAAAAGAGAGAAAGATCTGTCAGAGATTCCCACGTGTAATAATAGAAAAAATCGCATTCCATCTATAAGGCCACCAAATCATTATATAGTATTGGGCCACGGTCTTTGATCCCTATTTTGCCCCGCGGAGCTTCTTGGAAACCCAAAATTGGTTGAAGTTCCCTACATCGGAGTAGGTATCCCGAAATGAAGTTCATATGGCACTTGCAGAATGAAGAAACATATTCGAACAATTAATTATAGTCTCCATTGAGTAAATAAGACACGACATGACCATGAAATTCTCTACTTCTCACGTTTCAAAAGTTGAGCAAGTTTTAGAAGGTTCGCGAATCATTCCGGTGAGATTGTCGAATTTCACGCGTACCTTAACGAACAAGGCACAACTTGGGACCATTAGAGAAAATTAGAACCGTTCAGTATATGGATGATGATAAGAAAATTTGTGGTTTTCCAATCCTCCAATCTGCGGAGGGATTGAGATCGGTGTCGACCCCCTATTGTACTCAAGTACATAGTCAGGAGAAAACTCAGTGGTGGAGGAGTTAGCCATTGTTCCAACTGAGCCAAAAATGAAGTTGAGGTGTCGAAATGTAGGAAGTTCCCTGATCAAGACAAAAAAAAAGAAGATCCAGAAGCTAAACAGATCCCATATCGCACTAGACGGGAACAAGTTCGCTAGAGGGAGCTCAAGCTAGTCTCAAGGGATTCAGACGACTAGAAACCATCGCCAGTCGATCCACCAGCCCACTGGAGGGAGCTCCGGCTGGTTGGAAAGGGATCCCGGCAGCTTGAACCAAGCGGCAATCCGTCCAAGGGCTTGCTTTCATCTTATTTTAGTGGAAATCGTCGACAAAGGAAGGGTGGCAAAAGTCGCGACGGGAGGCATCACTGGGATTGTGAGAGGAACGAAGCTCAAAGATTAAAATCATGGCTATGATACCATGATAACTTTTGAGTCTAGAGCTCCATACATTCATTGATAAGAAAGAGGTGCATAAATACACGTTACAAGGCCTACAAAAAAAGAAAGAATTAAACTCAGAAATACATAAATATGGAAACAAATAAAAATAAAGAAAGCAAATAACATCTAATAATAACTGCAATATTAATTAGGCTAATAATTCTAATAATGGGCGTTAACATTCATTTTCGAAACCTCAATGGTATTGAATTTTATATTTGTTCACAAGTTATTATGAGATTATAAATTTGATTACTGCTAAATTAGTCTTTGGAATTAAATAAATGAATTGTTGTTTTTACATTAAAAGTAACTCATTTTGGATAAAGTTATGAGTTAGTAACCTATAGATTGTGACTTTTTGTACATCTATAATTATGTGGTTCATCCTAAGTTGCCTTAATGACCATAGCTTTTGCATAGGTTATGGAGAAGCTTACAAAAAAATATTAAAGTTGTTACCACAGTGTATGCTGTTTGCAAATTATATAACTATAATGGGGGGACATCCACTAAAATACGAGAAAAATAAAAATCAGAGAAAATATATAGAAAATTGAGGAATTTGAATCAGTGGAATAAAAAATGAGTTAATGAAGTGTGAATTTAGTGGTACTGTGTTGACAGTTATCATTTGATATTATTAAAAATAAGAAGATGCCTGGTGATAGATATAAATAACTTCAATCTATTATATCCAAGAATGAAAATATAGAAGAGTATAACTTCAAGGGTTAAAAGATGGACGATTAAAATGGATCAAATGGCTTAAAAGTCTTATGTCCTAGGAAGATGCCATGGAAGCATAAAGGTTAATTTTATAAAACAATGTTTAAGCTCCTCATGTTGTATAGATCTCAATTTTGGACTATAGAAGTTTATTGATAGCCTAATTGGCATTTCTGAGAATGTTATTTCCACGTATGCCAGGTTCATTAACACTATTGTCTTTCTTAACTCAACGCTGTAACATTTCTGAAAATTTCCTACATTGCACTTGCTTGATTAGAAAGCTACTACAGCTATAAGATTCCATAACACTGGTTGAAACCTTCTTTAATGACTTTCCCCCTTTCTGCTGAGAGAAATTCAGGATAAACAAAAAAAAAAATGTCCTCTTGTTCTCCTCCCAAGTTTCTTTCAATTTAATATTTTGCAAGTAAAGCAAATTAAAGCTCACGGCCCAGCCAATTGACTGGCCTACTTATTATGCTATTGATCAATGAAAACTCGTTGACTAAGGGGGAATAATTGGCAGCAACAAATAGTTAAAAGAGAAGATATTTTGCAAAATTTATAGATTACTTCAACTCTTTCAAGATAGTCATGGTGTTTTCTCCTCTCCGTAATTCTAGCAACCTGAAAACATGAACGCACAATGACCAAACATATTATTACTCAGAAATTTGACTAACTATTGTTTTAGTTAGGAAAAAACCTTCACCAAGATAATGAACAATCAACCAACATCCATCATAAGTGAGGCACCACACGCAATTCTGCAGCAAGCACAGCATCACCTATGATGGATGGGTGTTGAAAGGTTCACATTTTCGGTAAAGGTTTTCAGGAATTATGGCAAGTATACCTCACGAACTTCTTCAGCACTTTGAATAGTATCCAGACTTGACTGCAACAAGAAATATCAAACATTTGAGAAATTTCAGAAATATAAATCTAATCAATGAACATGAGACAAAAAAACAGACATGGTCAACATGTTGCACATAACGAATTTCCTAAAGAGAAAAAAAAACCCCAAAAAACTACAATAAAAATAAAGTCAAAGGCAAGTAAAAAAACAAAACAGCCATTTGTTTGCTGGATGAGAAAGCCACATCCACTAACAAACCATTAAGATACTGTTGAACAAATATTAAATGAAATTGCAGGTAGAAGAAAAGCGCCTGAAGACGACTCTTTCCATCAAAGTCTGAACCTCTTCAGAAGCTCTTTTCTCGGAACTGACCAATATTTCTCTTTCATGCTTTAAAATTGAAACCTGTTTGATAAATTAATGAGATGGCCTTCGCATCCAGATAGATTCTCCTAACACAGATGTATGTCTCACCTCCAAGGATAGCTTCCGTAAATTCTCTTCCGAGGCTTGTAAAAAAGCTGAACTTTCACGAAGTTGCTTTTGATAATCAATGAGCAAGTGTGTCAGTTCCATATTTCTAACAGAAACAGCATTGATTTCCGATCTCTGCAACACAAATAAAATTTTAGTGGAAAAACAAATTCAAAAATGGACAACATGCAGACCTTCTAAATTCTTCTAAATTCTATGTTAACACGCATGCAAACAAAGATGGCATTAACTTAATTTCAAGAATGTAATGATTCACACACATGACGGAATCCAAAACAACAAAACAAACACACAGTAGAAATTGAAAAAGATATATGTACAGACATGATTTTGGAAGCGCTTATAAATGGGGTTGTCATATAGGGATGTACGAAAAGAAAAGGGGAAAAAGGAAAGCTACCTGATGTTCAAATTCCTTCATGAAACTATCTAGCCTCTCCTTGGAAAAATTAGCTTCTAGGGACATTTTATCACGCTCTGCTCGTGCTGAAATAAGCTCTGTACTGATTTAAGCATGAAACAACCCATGAGAAAGCATTAGAAACATTGCGTGAATAGTAAGAAATTTTAATCATGTATAAAGAAAATTTGGAAATAGTGAAACCATTTCCATGGGCATTTTCATATTCATCATTATAATCAGCACAAACAAAACTGTATGGGCCACGTTTGAGGAACCTTCTCCAGACAACTCATCCGTAGATTTGATTTTGAGGTTGGTTCTAGTTTCCATTTTTCATAATTATAAATATTATAGCTCCGGCTTGCCGCTTTTTTGCAATCTTAAAAACTAATATCAACCCTGTAATCATAAATGCACCTAATTAGTTGTGCATGCCAAATAAAATGAATCCATCTCCAAGTGATGTTGCAGATGCATTTTATATGTTTTATACATTCCTCACCTTATTTTTTTTATTTCAAAACCATTTAAATATTTAAGCTGTATCATGTTTTTGAGTACATCTCTCTCTCTCTCTCTCTCTCTCTCTCTCTCTCTCTCTCCAAAATACCACTATCCATTCTAAACACAGAAATGCCAAGGGTGACATTAAGGGACTGTGGTTAACAAAAATAATATCTAAAACTAATGTGATTGCTAGCTTCATAAAGAAATAGCAACCTTAAAAGTGATCCAACAGTCACAACAATGTGTATACTCAACTCAATAGGGCACTGATTTAGAATATACCGCTTAGATTCCAGAAATATTCAACCAAGACACTATTTGGTTCAAATTTTATGCTAGGCTCTTGTAGGAATCCAAATGTAAGAACCGAAGAAATTCTGTCACAGCAATTGAAATACCCAAAAATGACCAAACAAGTAAATTTCTTTTAATTTTGAATTATACCGTCGCATCTCCAAAATTCAACCAAACTACAAACACAACAAGCCTTTATCCCACTAAGTGGGGTCGGCTACATGAATCCTTCTCCTCCATCGTGTCCTATTGAGTATCATATTTTCTTTTAATTTTAATAAATCAAGATAATTTTTATGTGATATGTGTAAGTCTTCTTAGGTCTACCTCTACCTTTCTTAACAAAAGTTGAATCTAAAACATCTACTCTCTTAATCAGATCATCAAATGGTCGACGTTTAATGTGACAAAATCACCTAAGATAACTCGTTCTAATATTGACTGTCACTGGAGCTACACCAACCCTTTCACGGATATATTCATTTCGCATTTTGCCACCAGGTGTCACGCCACTCATCCACCTAAGCATTCTCATCTCAATCACACTTAACTTTGTTTTATGCTTCTCTTTTAAAGGCCGATAGCGATAAATCGGGAAAACAAAACCGAATCCTGACACAAATAAAATACAAATATATAATGAATAAAAAGATAGGGGTGGTCCTTACCTTTGACGCAAACCTAACCCATCCATATGGGTCGGCCGGCCCTCTCTTGTTGGTCTGTGCTTGATACTTGTGGTTCTGTTTAGTGATCTTTTCCACCTCCTCGTGCAGCTCCGGAATCTCTTGCACCCGCTCCTCGGCATCCTCACTAATCTCTAATGTCAACAGGAGTTGTACCAAGTCAAATGGACTAAGTGGGTTACACCCGTATACAATCTCAAATGGGGTGTGTCCCATGGTCTGACTCGAGAATCTGTTGTAATCAAATTTGGCTTTAGCTATAATCAAATCTCACAGCTACTCTTTACGACAAAGCACCTCCGAAGTTTCCTTAAACTGTTATTCACTACCTCCGTCTAACCGTCCAACTGTGGCTCAACTGCTGAGCTAAATTGAAGCTTGTGTCGAGCATCCCCCATAAGGTCCTCCAGAAGTGACTCGGAAACTTGACATCTATGTAGGAAGTGATGGCCTTGAGTATCTTGTATAACCTCATGACCTCTTTGAAGTATAAATCAATGACATGCAATGCGTCTAGCATCTGACAACATCTGGCGGCAGGACATGAAGTGCGACATCTTCGAAAAACTACCCACCACAAACATCACATAATCCTTGTTCTGATGCATTCGAGGGAGATCCACCACAAAATTTATGTTGACAACCACCCATGGAACCTCTAGTAATGGCAATGGGTTCTATAGTCCTGTATTTTGTCCCCTAGTTTTGGCCATATGGCATCCCGCACTGCCTAACGTGCCGCTCCACATCTCTCGCCGGTCAAGGCCAATAAGAGTGTTCTCAGGAATGCAAGAGTCTTATCCTTATCAAAGTGTATTGCAAGTCTTGCACTGTTACTTTTTGAATAATGGACTCCCTCAAAGATCATCTAGGAATACACAATTTATTTTGATGGAACAAGTAACCTTAAGTTTTGTGGTACTGCTAGGTAGGCTTCCCCTGACACTACTCCCAGATCCCTCTGAAGTTTTCGTCTATCTCTTATAACACCTTTACTACTACAAAACCTACAACTCAAATCTGCATCAAAGTGATAAGCAAGTGACAGCTGCTTAGTTCATCTGTTACTCGATTATGGCTCCGCACCTTATGCTTAAGCACGAACTGGAACGACACTAAAAACTCCACCCAAGATGTGTGTTGGCCCTTCAATTGTTCAGGCTACTCAAAATATTCAAATTCTCGTGATCCATGAACCGAGTACAAGAAGGAGGCTCTCGAGACTACCGTCTCCTCTGCTATGTCTATTCCTCTCGCGTCCTTGATGGGTAAATGTAAGAAGCATATCCCATCCTTTTAAAATGAATATGTATTTTTAAAACAGTCGTGTTGGATCTTGCGGTCGAACTATCATGGCCTTCCTAACAGAACATGGAAAGTCTCCATAGGCCCACCTCGTACCTAACTTGCTCCAATCACTGATCTCTAATGGAGAACTCAGGCAAACATTGTTGATCCACGAGTATCTTATTTTCCCTTTTCGATCGAGTAAGAGTAGGATTGGGGGTGCTATTGTGGTCAACCCCAATTTCTTCATGTAAACCCCCTTAGAAATTAAATAGATGACAAAAGAGGTTCATCTACAAACATCAAGGAGCTCTAAAGTTTTAAATTAGATGTATTTTTAGTGTTAGTACTTTGAGTTTCAGTTGGCCTTTCCATCTATTGGGAGATTTTCTTTAGCAACAAAAGGGAATACTTAGTCAAATCAATTTTATTTTCGTCCAACCATTAATTCTCACCTTGGTATTCCAAGCTTCTGGATGAGGTCGTGGCATACTAAGAATGTCCATATGTATGATTGGATTAAGGAAAAACACCTTAGTAATTTAGTCAAGCCTCCATCATAGGATGTCCATAAATGATTTGGATCAACAAAAAATAAAAATATCAACCAAAAAACTATTATTTCAGGGCATCTCAAAAGATTACATTAAAAATTGGTATAAACATTCTTCAAAGGCTTATATCATATACCAAACAAAACCTCCACATGAATCATTGCAAATTCCTCGGATAATCAACTTGCAAATTTCAAACCAAAGGGAAAAAAAGCCTTCTTGCTTATGCATGCACGTGTATACGAATTTATTGAGGTGTGACTATGCATATATCTATTGAAAAGTTCACCTATAGATTCATATAAACATAGGTTTTATATGATTAAAATGAAGATTGAAATAGAATACAATAACAACAACAAGCCTTTATCCCACTAAATTGGGCCGGCTACATGAATTCATTTCTCTACGGCGTCCTGTTCATATCCTCACAAACACCATAAGTTTTACAAACACTATCATCAAAAATCCCTTTACCATTGGCTCAGCGGACAGTTGATGCACATCTAAATTGAAGCCATGCTTTTTTTTTCTGACAATCATTATGAGCCAGTCAGCTTCTTTCCTATTTTCCACTATTTTTAATAAATTCAAGGCGTAAACCAGGAAAATGTATATTCCATGGAAAAGATATATATTGTATGCTTAAAATGAAGATTGAAATAGAATACAATAACAACAACAAGCCTTTATCCCACTAAACAGGGTCGGCTACATGAATTCATTTCTCTATGGCGTCCTAATGATTGTCATATGTTCATTTAAATCTAATAGATTAAGATCATTTCTTATATAATTTGCCCAAGTCTTTTTAGGTCTACCTCTGGTTTTCATAATATAATTTGAATCAAAAACATCTACTCTTCTAGCGAATCATCAGATGGTCGGCGTTTAATGTGACCAAACCATCTAAGACGAGTCTCTCTAATCTTGTCTGCCACTGTAGCTACACCAACCCTACCACGGATATATTTATTTTGAATTTTATCTCTAAGTGTCAAGCCAATCATCCACCTAAGCATTCACCTAAGCATTCTCAAAACTCAGCAACACTTAACATTGTTTTATGCTTCTCTTTTAAAGGTCAACATTCTGTGCCATAGATCATTGCAGGTCTCACCACCATCTTGTTAAATTTTCCTTTCAGTCTGAGTATCGGAGTGTCACTTCTCTACACACAATAGGCCCAATGCATTGCTCCACTTAAAGCAACTTGAAAATTGAAATAGTATAAGCACTAAAAAATTATACAAAGATATCAAGCAGACTAGTATAATATGAAAGATGGATAAAGCAAAATAGGTTAAAATATATAATACCTCAATCTTGCAATATCTTCTTCCAGAATTCTGCTACGACTAGAGAGTTGTTCATAGGCTTTCTTAGAGACTTCCTGAACAAAAGCAAATGAACAAGGCTATATATAATATAAATAAACAACCCTCATTATCTTTACAAAAGATCGTTTGCAGCTAACCTGTGAACCTTCAAATAAAAGCATGAGCTCTTTCTTTCCATCATCTAGAAAAAAATCAAATGGTAACAACAATTAGACTATCAAATCAGCTAAGAGAGCAAAATATGCTAAGAAAGTAAATATTGGCCTTGAAAATGCAGTATCAAGGTTTATCGGGCTACTTTATTTCCAAAAAGTATTGACCCTTTAAAAGAAAGTTGCAAGTTCTCAGAATACAATTGCTTCTTTACTACAAAAAGGATATTCGTTTGCATCTTAAGATGAGATAATATCAACGATATAATAATATAAACAAAATGGCAAATTTCCAACTATTCATGAACTAATTATTAATACAACGTAGGGAGTATATGTGCAACTCACTTGTTTGCACCAAACTTACCAAACATTATCTCATCTTTGATAAGTTTCATTTAATTTAACAACCAAAATATTTGTTTAAATTGAACTAAAATGGTGCGCACAACCCCAGCTGATAACAAATTAACAAAAAGTATATAGAATAAAACAAGGAACAAATCATGAGTTAGTAATAAATCTTCATCAAATAATACATAAAAGCCAGGTGGAATAAGGATTCACTTGGAAGCACCATACTGTGCTGTAATCAGTCTTCTCCAAGAAAAATTATAAATGCAAAAGTTGATTAAAGCTTTGTTTGGTAATGCCACATTGTGTTATGATGTCAAACTGTGATGTAATAAATCTTTCCCTGCACAAAGTTAAAATTGTTTTGGAAATGCAATGCTGTAAATATCCAATTTAATTAGGACTTCGTTTGGTTGTGCCATGCTAAGCTAAAAATCAGCAACAAGATAAAGTTCTAAAATGCCAAAGTTGATTAAAGCTTAGTTTGTTTATGCAAGATTGTGCTGTATTGTGAAAAATAAAGTCAATGCTGATCTCACTGAGATGGATAAGTTTATGATCTTCTCTAATCATTCCCGTGACATAAAGTTGTACAAAGCAAATCACTACCGACCAAATTTAAGTTGCACGTACAAACCAACTCCAGCTACATGATATAACTATTTATTTAGCACTATAAACTGTGGCTAACATTCAATAGATTTCACTGAAAGACTTCTACCGTTTATACTAAATAGCTGTAAAACTTTAATAAGGTAAACCGTTCATTATATGCAACTAAAATGACTAGGAAGAAGTTAGTCAACATGTTATTAGAAGATCAATTAGGTTGGATAAAATTAGTCAACTATGCTACAACATAAAGATATGACTAAATGACTTTAAAAATGAAAAATTAAAGGTGATAAAATAGTCTGCATTAACATGCTAAAAATGTTACAAAAAAGAAAGAGAAAATCAGATAAAGTAAAAAATCTTTGCAGATATCAACATACAGGCTGATAAACAACCACAATACAAGTGCAGTAGAATCAAAGTCGTGCAATTAGAAATAGAAAGCAAAAGTTATTGTAGGTAAATAAGTAGGACTTTATGCCCACACAAAAAAAAAAAAAAAAAAAAAAAAAAAAAACAGCCTGCATATATGCTTGTATTCCTTCTTAGAAATAGCATAACAGTCCTAGAAAATATTAATCAAAATCTCATTACTGCTAAAATCAAGCACCACAAACATGCCTGAAACAGCTGTGGCAGATGAATGGCTAGAAGTCCGGAAT
The DNA here is from genome assembly GCF_001263595.1 of Phalaenopsis equestris. Taxonomy (NCBI): domain Eukaryota; kingdom Viridiplantae; phylum Streptophyta; class Magnoliopsida; order Asparagales; family Orchidaceae; genus Phalaenopsis; species Phalaenopsis equestris. The sequence continues at coordinate 1,901,771 of NW_018164444.1, forward strand.
TTATGTTCCTCCTCATATAATCTTTTGTACATTGCAACCTGCAGAAATCAGGATAGTTCATTATGAACAAGTGAAAAGATTCTCAATATTTCAGTTTCCTTCTAAGATAATGAGAATGAAAGGTGGTATTCCTGCAAAGGGACCACAAGAAAAAGAAAAATGAAAGGAAAACTTACTGCACTATGAAGAGATTCTATCAAACTTGCTTGTTCCTCAGATCTTTTTAGGACAACCTCAACCTTAGATGATGCGTCATCAGCTACTCTTCGAAGTTCATTTTGAAAATTGTACTAATAGGATCAACCATAAAGTTAGTCAAAACATAAAGAAATAATATGTATCACTAAAATAAACGAATCAAAACAAAAAAAATGGTAAGAGCAAGGTAGTCAAAATAATACCAATTTTAAAGAGAGGTAAGAGCAAATAGACATTATGACTTGATTGTCCTAAACACTAGTATCAAAGTCGCAATGAAAATTTTAAAATCAGACTTTCCCCAACCCCACATCAAACATGCTCAAATAGCATTGAAATGCAGTTTCCCCATCTCCTGATAAGACCAAAGGAACTCTTTATCAATTGATATTTTCACAAAAAAAAAAAACATATCAAAAAATAAGACCAAAGGAACTCTTTATCAATTGATATTTTAACAAAAAAAAACATATCAAAAGATCAGGTTCTCCATCATACATATGGAAATATCGAGTAAGAGGTAATAGAGCAAGGAGAGAAGATGGTTCATAAAATATTATATTTGAAACAAATAAATGGAATTAAATTAATAAAAAAAACACATTTGAAGAGTTTAAAGCTTACCCTCATTTCCGTCTCCTTTTTCTCCTCATCAGCAGAAAGTCTATGCACAAGGCCTCGAAGTTTAACATTTTGTTCCACTAGTTCATTTATGTCCTTGAAAGTCAGCTGCTTCCGGTTTTGAAAAGAAAAGTATGAGCGTAAAAGGGCCACACTAGCTTGAGATGCACGTAAAATTGAAAATAAACATAACTCACAAGGTGGTCAGAAATAACTCTGTCAGCATTAACTAAGCTACCGCTAGCTGTAGAAACAGAAGTCAAAGTACCTTCCACAGGCATCTGGGGATTACCTCCACAGCGAAGTTGAATATCTTGGCATTCCTTAAGTAGAACAGTTACCTGCAATATAATATTATTATTTATTTTATTTATTTGTTTAATATTTTTTATCAAAATATCTGAGATTATTTCTTATTTAAATATCTAATATTATGAGTTTTTTTCTATTTAATATTTTTTATTCCAACTACATTTTACACACCCATTTTTATCTTATCATTTCCAATTTAGTATCATATAAACGGAGCCGGGATACTTTATTTTATCATTTTAAGTAAACCATCAATTGATTGAATTGATAATATTGACCTCCAATGAATTATAATGTAACTGAAAGCCAAGAAAGTTGAAAATGAAAATTTAATAATTGTGCACACAACAAATCAGAAGGTATTTCGTCCTATTCACTGTTTTAAAAATGCTATCACCTTTCATAAGAACAACTCAAATAAATGTTTGCAACGAAAAAAATAATCTCCAGTAGAACTGATGATAAAAGAGTGTAAAAAATCAATAGTGAAAGAGCTTACTTGTTTTTGCAGATCATTTATTTCTTTTTGTGCAATCGAACATTCTCGCCCATGCCGTCTCAATTCAGCCTTAAAAAAAAATAAAATAAAATAGTAACCATATATGTGGAAGCAAAATATGTATTGTATTTCCAGATAGGTCCTTTACCTTCAAATTCCTTACAGTGTTTTCATGACTATCATGCTCCACAAGCGCCAGCTGCAATTTTTCATTCATTGTAGTATATGCCTCTACCATTCTCTCATGCTCAGCTATTAAGACAATGTACACAAAAAATTAATCCCAACTGATCACAAAAATAAAAGAAACTACAATAACTATACACATGAACAACCAGACATAAGGAAAAAATTAGCTTCAAAACAATTTAACTTTATAAGCAGCCAGAATATAAAATAATATAATTGGCCGTAAGAAGATTATAAGGATAAGGCCACGAGTAAAATTTTGAAAGGGTATTTACATAAATATTATATATATCAAATGTATTTACAAATTTAAATTTTAAACTTTAATATCTACTTATATAACACCCAAACTTGAACATCACATCTAAAATACCATTAATATTAATTTTTTATACTGAAATATAAATTTTCATGCATATATTTTCTCAAGTGAAAGACAGCTTAGTCCATATCCATAGTTGATTTTCTCAAAGCAATTCTATTGAAACATACATATGTCAATTTAAAACCTCAAATAAAATATCATTTCTTCCTTAGGGATTTCGATACATCATCCATCTCTTCCCAAAATTGATTATCCAAACCATCTTCTAATCCAACTAGCAGAGCACAAGAACCAACTAGCTTATCATGTATCCATCTATAATGAACTTTAAAGCAATCTCTCAATCACTAATCCTCGACACCATAACAATTCATCTTTTTCAACAAATCATTCACTAATGCCTCAATCCCATTCTTATCTTTAATCCTTCCAACATATAGTAAAATAAAACTTTCTTTAATGTCCATAAAATATTCCTTTCTTCATTTAGTACGTTCAAGCAAAGAATGTTGAATATTCTCCTGATCATTAGGTCCACTGAATTTCTAGTTTTTCTAATCAAATTTCCAAATTTCATGTAGAGAATCTAATCATCACTTTAAACCTGCCCAACCTGTACCCACATTTCACCATGGTTGCTTAAGCTTTAGCATCTCACCTAAGATTGGTGTACTAGCCATCCTTTTACAAACAGCCTGTGTTCCGACTTCCGATACATCTCATCGGTAACATCCTAGGCAACCACTATCTATTTATTATTACAATCAAATTCACCTCTAATGCAATACTTTTGGGAGAGCTCTAGTACTAACAAATTTTAAATTTGAATTCCTTTCATGAATAAAGTCATGAGATTTACAATAAGCTGCTTACTTAACATTAAACATCAACATTTATAAACATGTCAAGCCTTTTATAAGTAGACCAAATTAGATAAGTGCTAATCCTTCTTGCACTAAAAGACTCAAACAGCACAGAAATACAACACTAGCCATCAGATTAAACATCTACCACACAGAGTTCCCAAAGGAAACCAGAAAGACAAGCTCACAAGATTACATTCAAATTTAAAAACATACAAAAAGAAATTAGAGGCTAAATATGTCAAAGCCCGGCCCCGGACTTAGAATTACCCAAGACAGGAACGAACGATCGAACTGTGAAAAATAAAGATCTGCTATTCTATTTATATTAATAACAAATTAATATTCAAAAAAATACAAAAAAGAGTTCTAGAGAAAACAATTAAAATTAACAAGTAGAAATTTCTACATTTTCGTTGTTGTTCTCTTCTTCTATACACATTTGCTATTCTACTCATCTTGTTAAAATATTTATAACCTAAAAATAATATTAAAGCAACATAATGAGTTATCTAAAGATAACCCGGGAGTAATCACACTTCTAAACCATAGTAATCTAAGAAAAAGAATTTAATATACATGTGAGCTATAAGAAATCTTATAATATGTTGGTCTTTCATATTTTTATAAGCAATTTGATATATACTAATGCATGCATTAATAACCTTTTTTAAATACAATTACTCAAGCTTCCATAAGCATTTACGTTAACTTTATTTTTACTTTATACTCCTTACACATTTTTCTCTGTGATGATCACCATCAACAAAACATTACACTCTTGGTCGATATTGTCCCGTCGGCACAATGATTAGCATTCTACACATCGCAGTTATCTAAGCTAGAAAAGCACTACTCCTGACTGATATTATTTCGTCTGCACAGTGGTTAGTAATGTAAACATTACAATTGTCTAGGGAGGTATGCTCTAGTCTACTCGCCCCTGACTGATATTAACTCGTCGGCACAACGATTACTGAACTAACTATCATAATTGTGTGGGTAGTAACAAAATTATGTACGCAAGCACACTGGTTCCCTTGTTTGTACCATTAGGAGGCGAAATCCTCCTCTAAACATGCGCATACAAAAATTCATATATAAACTATTTCATTCTTCATATATGAATTATTCTGAAAGATTTTTATGTATCTAATAACATTCATACTTCATACCCATTCTTACTCTGTTGTATAACTATCATCATGCATCTCTCATATCATTCATGTATATATCTCATGTATATCTCTTATATCATGCATATCGTTTTCAATCGTGCTTATATGACAAGCCTCTACTACATTTAATATCTATCTAAATATCATTCATCTTATGCATATCTTTCATGCATACATATCTTTACCTATTATGCTTATCATGCATATTTTTCCTATCTTTTTTTTTTTGAAAAGCCCAAGGATTGATTTTATTAAAATTGAAAAGATACATAAAAGTTGTATGAGATGGCTCAATAGAGGCACCCTACCCATATGATATCAAGTACAATAATACCCAACAAAAAATACAGATGACTGAAAAAATTTTAAAACATGCAGAAAATAAGTAGATAGGGAGGAGTCAGTTTAGTTCTGCCTCTTTCTCTAGTTTTAGGAGTGGAGTCAGATAACAAACTTTGAAGTGTCGTGTCATTGTCAAGAGTAACCAAAGTACCATCCATAATTTCCAAGTTGGAGTGTGCCCCCAGCTTTCTTCCGCCGAGAAGTGTAAACCTGTCATTCTTCATCTAAAAACTGGCTAATGTAATCCTTGGTCTGATTAGATAGTAGAAACCCAGTAGAAGAAAAGGCAGTTGTTGCCACAGCGATATGATCCAGTATATGTGAAGTGTGAATTGTCACCTCTGCGTCTGATACTTTCTGAATAGAAGTTGTGGGGCTATCCTGATTTTCGGTCTAAATATTATCCCTTAGAATATGGTCAGGAGAAGAGTTCCAAGGGGCAATGCAGACACCAACTCCTATCTTGTGGTGATTCCCTCCTCAGGTTGGTTGTCATCAGATTTGTTGGGAGCGTGTTCAGTCACATGGGGTGTACTAACAACATGTTCATGTTTTGACTATTGGTTCTCAACTGTGGGTGCAATCTAAAACATTTCTCTTGCGAGTGTCCAAATATCTTGCAGTGCTTACAGTAGTAAGGTTTTTGTTCCATAATGATTTTTTATCAATAATCATTGAGCAGAGCCAAGTCAGACTTCTTCTACATCTGGTAGTGTAATATCTCTTTCAATCAAAATCCTTGCAATAGAGAGCCATGAGAAATGAACAGTAGGTACGTCTACCTGCAATGGTTTTTCAAGGTTCCGAAGATAGTCCTAATTGCATATAAGGTAAGTAGATCAAAGAATTGAAGCTTGAGTTCAGGTAATGAGAACAAGATAGACGCAATAGAAAGTTCTTGACTGGGATCAAACACAAGGTCCATTTCAGCAATTTCATATGATTGCCCTCGATTGTGATGAATTTCTTTGAGAAAATTCTTGTATAATTTTTTTCTATTTTCAGCTGTATCATAACATGTCTTCCGTCGAAAAGACTCACCTATCAGGCCCCAACTAGTTTGAAATCTTCAAAAAACTTCCTGATCATCACCATTTAGGGCGACCAAATTGGAGCTTCCAAACTAGTGCAAATTTGTATTTTCCTGCACGAGTAGAAATTTCAACGTCAGAGAAGAATATTGTTGGTTTTCCCGCACTTTTCTTTACTTTTTTGATGAGATTGCAACTCCATATTCTGCAACAGAATCATAGTACATCTGCAGGAAAATCGGACTGTCTGCGAGGTGGAAAGAGGAGTTGTGTTTCTGAACCACTGTAACAGAATCATAGTACATCTGCAGGAAAATCGGACTATCTGCGAGGTGGAAAGAGTTGTGTTTCTGAACCACTGCATAGGAGGGCTTGCCCATCTCCGGAGCAGGTTTAGTCCCAAGAGAGGACGAAATACCTGCCATGAAAAAAGGCAGTCAAGACACTGCAAGGAGCAGCAGACGACTGGGGTAGACCTGGCTCAGCTGTCGAGCTGACGATAGAGAAGACCCCACGAACACGAAGCACGAAAGCGAAACAGCTCTGTTGCCAAACCGCAACATGGCGAGACGACAGTTCTGCGGCCAGAAAACACTACAACGCGACGACGCGAGCACCAACGTCGAAGACGAAGACAAAACAGGGAAATAGACGACGCGAGAAATCCGTGTAGCAGATGAGAGATCCGTGTAGGAGATGCTAGGGTTAGCCATGAGGCGAAACCCTAGGAGAGCGGAACGACGAATCCGCAATAACTGGATTATGCATATTTTTCCTATCTAACAGTATGATGATCTGGTTAAACTATGGCATACATGGAATCAAGCATACAATCTGAAATAAAAAAAATTAGCAAAATTTAAAAACACAAGTACTCACCTCAATTGCTACGCTAAAGTCTTAATCTTCGATAGATAGCTGGAAGTTGGGATGGCTTCTATATTGAGCTTAATAACATATAAAGCATAATATTAAACTTTAAGATTCAAGAGATTTCCATAAATTGAATTATTCATCTTAAAGTTTAATTAACCTTCTTAAAGTTTAATTGAATTCCGTAGGATGGTTCCATAAATTTCAGGTAACATAATCCTTAGCTAATTTAAGAAGAAAAGATAAATATATGTAATATAGGCATGTAAGATAAGCATGATAGAAAACAATATGCATGAGATCGATATATAAATGATCTGAGAGATGCATGATATTATATGTACAACAGAGTAAGAGTAAGTATGCATGTTATTAGAAACATAAATATTCTTCAGAATAATATATGTATGAAGAATTAAATAGTTTATATATGAATGTTTGTATGTACATGTTTAGAGGAGGATTTTACCCCCTAACGGTATAGATAGGGGGACGACAGTGTACCCGCACACATAGAGTTTTTCTATCGTTCCAGACAAATGTGATAGTTATTTCAGTAATCGTTGTGTCGATGATATAATATCGATCATAAGCGAATAGACCAAAGCTTACCTCCCAGACAATTAAAATGTTTATGTTACTAACCGTCGTGTCATTGAGATAATATCGATCAGGGGCAGAAAATGGTCTTTCCATCCAACACAACTGCGTTGTGTAGACCGCTAACCGCAGTGTCAAAGGGAGTCGACGGGACAATATCGGCCAATAGTGTGTAAGATTTTGTTGGCAGTGATCCTCACAGAGATAAGTGTGTATGTAAAAAGTATAAAGTAATAGTGAAGTTAAAGCAAATGCTTATAGAAGCTTGAGTATTTGTATTTATTTAGAAAAAGGGTCATTGATGCATGCATTAGCATATATCAAATTGCTTATAAAAATATTAAAAACCAGCATATTATAAGATTTTTTATATACTCGCATGCATATTGAATTTTTTTTTTGGATTACTGTAGTTTAGAAATGTGATTGCTTTCGGGTTATCCTTTAATAACCTATTATGTTGGTTAAATATTATTATTAGATTTTAAACAATTGAAAAGGATGAATAGAAGAAAAACAAATGTATGTACAAGAAGAGAACAACAAACAGAAAGGTACTAATTTCTACTTGTTGATTTTAATTATTTTCTTTAGTGGTTCTTTTATGTATTGTTTTAAATATTAAATTGTTAGTAATAGAAATAGCATAGCAAAGTTATATTTTTCGACCTCCGACCGTCCGTTTCCGTCTTGATTAATTCCAAGCACCGGACCAAGTTGTGAGAAAATAGCTAAGTACTTCCATTGATTTCTGAAACTCATAAATGTTCAATAGCTTGCTAGATCATATTATAAAATTTTGTGTACCCCCACAGTCATCAACAGATGACTAGAATGCTAGAGCGCTACTTACTGTCAAAAATTTAATTTATTTAGAAACAAAATATAAAGCCCACAAGAGGATTAGAAAATTGTTTAGTTGCTTGACAAAGCGAAGCAAGCATCCAAGCACACCTCAAAGCTCTTCAGAAATTTCAACAACAATCTTAGACAAATTATCTACGCCACATTTGCAACCTTCTACAGTACTCATTCCAAATAACTCAAGAATGATGTGACAATTCATGAGATGAAATTTACAAACACATCTAGTCTAGATAGACAAATGAGAAAAGCTTACTAAACTTAATACAATTGAAATAAAAATTTAAATCTGCAATAATCAGTAAAGCACCTGTTTTATAACAAACCTTGAATGCTCACATATCTAGAACAAAAAACAAAATTGCAGAACTACAATTTCCATTTTTGCATTAGGATTCATAAATAAGAAATTTTGCAGTAGAATAGCCCATAAATATTACTTATTAAAAACTATAATTCATATTTCAGTACATGATAAAATAAATAAAATAAAATAAAGGCAACTAAAAACAAAATAGCAACAACCTCGCTCTTCCAAAATCATTTCAGCCTTCCCCTGTATCTCATGTAGAACCTGCATGCGTCAACTATGAGAAATGAAGAGAGGAGGTATATAAAACACAAACAAACTCATATAATGCTCCAAGTTCACTGCAAGAAGAAAATAAGAATGCCCACTAAAAAGAGTATGGAAGTCGTACAAAAACATGATATGGGATCTCAATTTAATCACATCAGCATACAGAAAGTAAAAAATAGGAAAAAAGATAATATACATTAATCTAAATTGCTATTTTTTATTAAAACAATTTTGAAAAATTCATTCAACATCAACAAAGTACGCAAAAAAAAATTACTTCAAGGAAGTGTAAATGCAAGTAAGCATCATCTGCTTAGTTCTCTAGCAATTTTGATAAAGCAAAAGATCGCAATGGGAAGACCTGTATAAATATGGAGAGGTTGAAAATTTTGATAAAGCAAAAGATGGCAATGGGAAGACCGCTTTAAATTTCATGAATGAAATGCATTCATGGCCAAACTACGCAAAGTGTGTCCGCCTGGTAAAAATAGACACGTGAATTTAGTAACTGATATGTAGCTTAGTTCCCATCGAGGTGTAGTGAGGATGGCAAGTGCGCCTCGCCAGAAGAATCCAGTCTAACCCTATTTCGAGCAGACTTTGGTCATAGAAAGTAGTTTATCCAAAATTTTGGAAAAATAGAAGAAAATGCTGTTACCTAGTAGAGGGTTTTCTAATCCAATTCAATTGCAAGGTGGAATATTTATCGAAATTATTAGGCACCAATTTCAGCATTCAAGCTGAGCTAGCCCTAATCAAACAACAGCCATCCCTAGCAAAGAGCTTGAACTGAGCCATTCAACGCGCTCATAAAAAACGAGCATAATTGGACAATTTAACGCATCAAAGATATATAACTCAATGCACCAAATATTTAATTTCTCAAATCAAAGATACAATCTAACCTATAAAATTGGGTTGAAACCAAACTGAAAATTTTGCTATTTGCAATGGTTGCCACTCAAAAATATGGGACAATGGTGCTAAAACATTATATTTATACTATATAGTAGAAAAACAGATATGATCTCAGCAAAAGATAGCGTAAAAATTCCAATACAATAAATAGGCATATGAGAATTTGCAGTGGATGAAGATTTAAATAATTCAACAGAATCCTATTACGAGGTGAGTAGATTTATGTAATGAAGTACTCAATGGGAAAACAAGATGAAAGTGTTCGACATTATTAAAAAACAAAAGATAAAAATTAAACAGAGTTTTTGGATAACTTAAGCATTCTACAATTATATGTGAGCACAAACAAAGAGTATCTTTATTAATTTCATTTAGAAAGAAATTTCGTAACTTCACCAAAAAAAAATGATAATAGCAGGAAGGTATTGAGTAATACAGTAGATGGCATCCAGACATTGAAAACTGGATGCAAGTGTCGGTAAAACCCGCAGCGGAATGCGATCTCATATTAGAAAAATATTTCCAGAAGCAGACTATACTGAAAACATAGAAACAAATAATTACCCGCTCCAATATTGCTTCAGCATGTTTTCGACCCCATTTCTCATGTCGCAAAGCATCATAAGCTTCTTGATATTTCTCATACATTTTGGTGAGCTATTCACAGTAAAAAATGAGTATTGAGAGGATAAGGTCAGCAAGTTCCAAAAGCTATGAAACTAATGGAAAGGACTAAAATAACCAAATAAAAATAAAATAAAATATTATTTTGAGACTTTGAGCCCTACACTCCATCCATCACGAAGCAATGAAGCAGCCAATGCGGTTCCTGAAACACCTGCAGCTATCCTAGGGACGAGCATCTGACTGGCATCACTTCCAGCCTCACTGATCACCATGTAAATGAAAGACCAATAAAAACGCCAGATAACAATACTTGCAGAAATACAAAGAGAAGCACCTACTGAGCTTGATAAATCAAGTAAAATTTATGAGAAAAAACAAGCAGCTACAAGAAATAAATACTACGCAACAAAAAAGCCACAAAGACTGCTTAAAAGACAAAGTATTAACAACAACAGCTTATGCTGACTGAGAAACAATCAATCACTAGAAAGAAAAAAAAAAAGTTTGCTAAGAAATAAATAAGAATCAGAAGGCACTCAAGCTGTAACTTGAAAGACAGAACCATTTGCAGTAACTTTTAATTCAATAGCATTATGGTTCAATACTTCAATATTAGATTCTAGGTTGTTCTCTGTTTTCAAAGCACGAGTATAAAACACCAAAATTCTAAAACAAGTTTATTTTTTATTTAATTTTTGTATGGCTGCTAATTTTCAATTTAAGATCAAGCTGCATGACTTTTGGGGAAAAAATTATTTAACAAATACTAAAATAATGAAAAATGAGCTCATTAACAATCAAGAGCTCCAAATATTACATTAATCAGAATCTAAGATTAAAGAAATCCTACAAAATGGAAGCACTCTCCAACCAACTACACTTTTGCTAAATCAAAGAGATGTGAAAATACAAACCTTCTAAGTCAAAGAGGCCCAAGCGAGAAAGAAATACAATCAAACATTTGAAAAGGAAATGTGACTGGTAATTGAAATAAACTAGGAATGCATACCAAACTTCAGTCGCTGAATCAACATTTTTATTTTCCCTCCACATGAACCTTTCACTTAAAATTGAAAGCAACACAAACAAATCCAAAACTGGCATTCCCATCATGATATAAATAACTAGACAACCATGTATATAACAAAATCAAAGCTAAAACAACATGAACTGCAAGGGTAGCTTGAAACATTCTAAAGAGGAAGGACAATATTTTCAATATCAAAAAACCATGTTCTTGTAATTAATCACCCACATCAGCTTGAATTCAATACTTATAGTTTTTTATTAAAAAAGATTGACCTTCATAGCATAACTATTGCATATAAAAATGTTAAATGGCCATGATAATCATCTCATCAACACAAGCAGCTATTAAAAAAATCAATGCTTTGCCAGTGGCATACTCTCTCTAAATTGTAATCAAATACTAACATGATTCAAAAACTAAAGATGCAATCAAGAGAATCCTTTTCTTCACCGATTTTATCAGACATCTCAACAAATAATGAATCTTCTTCCAAAAAAATGTCGGACTATCAACAAGCAAGCCAAATTCACAGACAGTATTAGATAGGGCATAAACTTACAGCTCTTCCACATGTGAGCCAACCGGTAACATTGACAATGGAAGAAGGCTCGATTCATTAGCTTTCCTGGTGTTTTCAAGTTCAGTTTCACACTTCTCTAACTTCATTTTCAAATCAGTAACCTCCTGTGAAACAGCAGAGTTGAAATTTAGCTCCAAGTGGGAAAGTAATACCTCTACATAAACCATTAATTTATTTCTTAAGCCATAACAAAACATATACTGTGAAAGACAAGTTAAAAAAACAAACAAATTAAAATGAAACAGAAATTTGCTTAAAAATGAAAAAGGATATTAATAAAATTTACAATATACATGGTGACCTAATTTTCCTATTAAAAATAACTAATTAAAAAGAAAGAAAATTAATTGGATAATAGATTGTTGTTTAATTAATCAAAGTCATATTCTTATTCTCTGTATCAGTTGCACTTCGCTTGTTAATATCTCCCATCATCATGTTATCCTCTTCAAATACACACTTTTATTTTGTTCACTCTCACCTTCAGATCACATTGATATTTTAATCTATCAGGCTCATATCTCTAAACTCCCTAGTCATGCTAACTTTCCCAAGTCTTTTCCACCCACCATTTATTCTTCGCCTTAAAAACCATATACAAGCGCCACTACTTCTCATGAAAAAATGCCGTGTCTTCAATTCCTCAAGCGGAAACCTCAATATGAGTGTTATACTTCTTCTGTTTCCCATTTAACTTCAGAACCATGTTTTTCTCTTCCAATCAACTGACCATGCATCTCATAGAAAGCTGCACCAAGTGCAATAGCCATGTAGCTTGAATCTATGGCTGTGTTTACCAGCCACATAAACCATAGCAACTCGTGAACCATATAAACCATAAACCACAAGAATGACAGTTCTCTCAAGCTCTTGATCCCGTCTCTCAAATGCTTATTTCTCACATTCAGCTTCCATTCTGCTAGTCTTGTTTTCTCTCACAAAAACACGACCACTTTCTTGCACAAATTGCCTTCTCGCACCTTCCCTCTCCAGCAATCTTCCTCTCCCACACAGACATACTGGAACCCATGTCCGACCCGAGCACTCATCTCTTATCATTCTCATATGCGCTCTCCTCCGTCATGATTAGTCTAGCAACAAACTCAGTCATAGTACTTAAGATCTTTCCCACAGTCAATGTTTCTCTCTTGCCTGTAGCTTCTCATCCTCGCCTCATTTGCTCTGGTTTTCCAGACTCCACTGCAGTGCATCACTCCCCTGCCCTCACTATCTCTTGAAATCCTTCGCTCTCCTATTTTGTTGACCTCAGTACTTCAATGAGGTCATTTTATGATAGTTGTTTTACGATAGATATTTTACGATTTTAAGCTCTTGTCGCAAGCGGCTATGTTTGTGTGCCTAAGCTATTCAATGCAACTAGTACAAGAGCAACACACGACCAACAATTAGCTCTTGTGAACCTCAAAAACACATATTTTGCACAGACATCCTCCCCATCGTGATGTGGATGTGTAAGTGGAGGAAGCCCATCGTAGTTCATAAAGCTCTTTGAATGTCACAGCTTAAAAGCCCTCCAATGTTAACGAAATAGACCTAGTGTTACACAACGACAAGTTTAACTCCATCCATCTATATCATTCACTACCAATTAAATGCAAACACAATTTGAAATTTTAAGCCTACCTCTTTTTAACTCTAAAAGAGTTTTCCAATAAAAATGAGAGGTTACTACCTATAAGAGCATATGCCCATAGAAAGACTCAATCAAAAAAAATTATTATGTCATCATTAGTAGAAATATGAAAAAATTAGATATGATCTACCACAACTAGGTAGCATGCCCAAACTCATTTCATAAGGAAGGTTAGCTAAAGTATCTCAAATAAACATTGTGATGTCAACGAATTCATTTTCTTGAATATAATAATTTTTATGTCCTATCCCATGTGTAAATATTCATGATAATTATTGACGCGGATGCGAAAAACCCCACATAGACGGAAAGCGTTGATTTGAAAACAGACCCCGACCGGTCCAGAGGGTTCATGAGCTGAGCAGCACAAGCGAGCCTCCTGACAAGTCAAGCAAACTCCCGCACCTCTATCTGTCTTCCAATTCTGTTTTTTCTTAGTATGAAAATATTTTAATGGCTATTTCTAGATTTTCTTACCTCCCCACCTCTTCTTTTGTGTAGGAAGTTTCCTTCTTTGGTTATTTCCTTTCCTTCAAAAATGGTAGTCTATATATTGTTTGTTTTCAGAGAGTTGGGGTAGTTTTCTTGTGATTTGATTTCATATTTCTTGTGTGAAATCTTTTTTCTTTGTTCTAGGGTTGTATTCAAGGAGGTGATGGTGCTCCAGTTATATCCTACTCCGAGTTGGTGATTATATCTCCCCTTTATCTTCCCTACTCTGTCTCCTCTACTTCCCTTAGCCGACGGCTATCTGCAGCCGCTTCCCCCTACAATGCAGACAACATTTCTGTTGCAGTAACTTGCTATCCACCTCTTTCCACTCCACATTTCCTAGCTGCCAGTTGTCCCAACTTTTGTCCTGCTGCTCCCCGCTGCTACCCCACCTTCCAACCAACCTCCACCTCCCTCGGAATACACTCTGGAGGTATCCATGTGTGTCATTTGTGTTTTGGCAAAGTTATTTCCAGTTTGTGTATTGTAAGTCTTTATTCCTATTAATAAAAGTTGAATTTTGTGTTTGGGCAATTCTCCTCTCGTACCATTTGATATCAGAGTTAGCCCAACCCTAATGTCATCCTAGGGTTTCTAGCATCCGCCCCTACCCAAGCCACCACACTAAATTTTTTCTGCTCTTTACGTTTTTTTCTCTTCTTTCTTTCTTCCTTTTTTTCCTTCCACAGATCTCAAAACCATCAACTATGCCACCGAAAAAGAATATATGCCCGAGCCTACCCAGGAAAAGATACGACAAGAGCTCTGTAGCCTCCAACAGAGGTTTATGAATATTGAAGAGAAAATCCAGTAGGAAGTTACCTTCGACGGTAATCTGAAAAGTCGAAAGGAAAGCCGAGAAGGATATAAAGAAGAAACGAGAAACACAGCGTCAGTTCCTACCAACTCACTACCGCCAAAAGTTGCAGACTCTAGCTTCTAACATAGAGAGATTGCAGCACCAAGCGACCCCCTAGCTACTATTCAGTGAAACCAATTTGCAAGTCTATCGCCGTCAGAAAATGTGGCAAGAGTCATGGATTGGACATGTTGAGGCACAATGCGCAATCAAGCGAGTGATCTACTTCACCAAACAGTGCGTCTTTGAAAAGTTGGGTAAAAATACAGCAAGCACAAAAGACGGTGAGTACAAAAACGAGGAGAACCCGCTTTCAGTTAAAGATATGAATGGTGATCAAGAATAAAATACAAGCTTACAAACAGTATTCTCATTTTCAACCAACGAGGAATAGAAGCCACCAAATCTAGTTGGCCCCGAGATAGAGATTCTCGTTGAGATAACAAACGTTGTTTTAGAAAATTGTAACTCTGAGGTTATAGGGAACCTAGTAGAGTCTGACTTTATAGTGCCTCGAGCCAGCATTTTGCATACTTTGAGAGGAACATCAGCAAGACCAACATTGGATGTCTACAAGGGTTATGAGTTTGAGGAGTCGGCATCACATACAACGACACCACAAATAAGAGAAATGCAAATTTTTCAGATTTACAGACCCCTCTTGAGTTATCCATATGAAGGAAGGTGCGGCATGTCCAAAGAGGAGTCATTTTTGGGTCATGTGAAGAATATCATGTGGAGTTATTTAAAGGTTATTTCCTATTTCACATACTACCCCTCATCATATGAACAGATAGGAGAGATGAACCCCAGCTTTGTTGTGGGCCCGAGAAGCTCGATGTGAAAGAAAATTCTTCAATGGGATCCAGATTTTGTCACCGAAGATGTCTCACCTAAGTGGATGTTAGTGAGAGGGGTGCAGCATGCCACAAATTTCACCCTAAATTTGACTTCTCCTTACATACTAGCTCATCAGATGCACCCAAGCCGATTGAGTGGAAGAAGCGGGTTACAACTGAATTGGCTCGATACCTAAGCCATGAGAATAACGGTCTTCCTACAGTTCCAGCTCTAGGTGTGTCAAACATGAACGGGTACCCATTCAACCAATGTGCTTTGGAACGACAATGTCCATTGACTCAACCTACTAGGACTACAGTTCACGATCCATCCGTCCTGAAAAATTACAGCAGCTCCCTCTCCAGCAGTAAGTCGACAGAAGCATCAATAAATGAGGTCAATTCTTCCCAAAAAGCAGGAGACTGGCCCGGGTGTGAAGAACCCTGCATGGACGGGACGCGAGTGCGGGAAGGCACCTGCACTAGTAGGAGCAACGGAGCAGCCCTAACCGATCCAATTGGAGACCAATTCATGGGGTTCCTGAGCCAAGTGGCCTCCCATGCCTCCTTCTGCCTTCCAATTCAACTTCTTCTTGATGTGGAAGCATTTTAATTACTATTTCTTGATTTTCTTACCTCCACCACCCCCCCCATCTGTTTGTATAGGAAGTTTCCTTCTTTAGTTCTTTCCTTTCCTCCATCAATGGAAGTTTATATATTGTTGTTTTCAGGAGTTAAAGTAGTTTTGTTCTGAGATGATTTCAGATTTCCTTTGTGGAATCTTTTTCCTTATTTTAGGGTAGTATCCGAGAAGGTGATGGTGCTCCGGCCGTATCCTACTTGGAGGTGATGATTCTATCTCCCATTTTATCTTCCCTACTTTGTCTCCTCCACTTCCATTAGTTGTGGGCTATCCCAAACACCTTCCCCTGCGTTGCCAACCCCATTTCTGCAGCGGTAACTTGTTGTCCCACTCAAAAGCTATAGACACTCCAATTAACCCAATCAAAAGCTAGGGTATCAGAAGTAAGGTGACCAAGTAAATACAGCTCGATGTCAAAAGTTGGAGAGAAAGCTGATATACTGTACACATATACTACCAGATATCGCCTCTGCTTTAGGTTTGGTAAGTCAATTTATCCATTCTCCCTCTAAGAAACACCTTGAAGTAGTTAATAGGATTCTCAAAAGCGGGCATACTTTCAGAAAACCACACAGCATAATATGGAGTAATACACCAATGTAGATTGTGCAGGCTGAGTTGTTGGCAGGAGCTCAACTTCCGGATATTGTACTTAAATCTAGGAAAATCTAATTACATGGTGAAATGAGAAACAGAATATTGCAGCAATTAAAGCTGAAACAAAATATCGAGCTAAGGCTAATGGAGTATGTGAGAAGTTATGGCTGAAGAGAATTCTTAAAGAGATATGAATTCCGATAGATATGCCAATGAATTTATACTGTGAAAATAAAGTTGTCATAAACATTGTAGAAAATTATGTGCAACATGATCGCACAAAGCATCTAGAGATCGACAGAGAGATTGACAGACACTTCATGAAGTAGAAGATTGATTGTGGAGTTATTTGCATGATATTTATCCGCACTGCTCAACAAGTAGCGAATATCTTCACCAAAGGCTCTTCAGGCCAAATTTTGAGCTACTTATAAGCAATTTGGGCATGATAGATATTTATACTCCGGAGGGTCGAAATTATTTAGAAAAAATAAATTTAGCATCTTTTATTATTTTCTTTTATTAGATTTCTATATTATTGGTATATTATAATTCTTGTTTCCTTTTTTTTTATCATTAATTATGGCTTATTTATGATTCTTCTAATGTGGAAGTCATCTCCCTCTATTTATCTTGTAATAGTTTCATTTGAAATTGAAGAGGAACTATATTTCTTCTCCTCCAAAAATCACACTTTTGAACCCTTGCCTTATCTTGCACAAAACAAGTTTTTCATTAACATGAGTGTTAAGTTTGTTGACAAGCATGCTTTTATACCTCATAGGAATATCCATTAACAAGTGTCGCTGATTCAATTAGGTTTTGTATACATTTTCATGAAAAAAAAAAGATAAACATTAATGAATCTCCTCACGAGTTGCAATACAGCATATTGACAGCTTCTATAGTTGCATATTTACCACTTCATAAAAAGGTGTTTTATCATATAATTAGGTACTCTTGCGTGCAACTGTGTACCATATTTTTCATGTTCTACAAGAGGTTATATGCATGTTATTCAATATGCTTATCTTTGAATCTGTGTCATCAGTAGAGTACATGCACGTATGCCCTTTTGTCCATGAGAATCAACCCTCACATTTCATCTAATCATTTTGTTCTCACAAGCTAAAATCTCCACAATTTGCAGATTCAGAAATTATAAGAACTTAGGATTTTTTTTATTAGTTAAACATTCAAGGTGAGAAGCTCAAAGTTTTACGGCACTCAATTGACACGAAAATGAAAGAATTCACCTTTCCAAGAAAAGAAGAAAGCAACCTTGAAGTGCAAAGAAGCTTTTTGAAATGGAATAGAAGATCATTATCCAAAAAGGTACATCAACAATGTAACTCAACCTTCATATAATGGACTCAAGCAAAGAAAAATAAATCATGTTCAAATAGTTTGAAACTTTTTTTAACTATTCATCTTTATATGACAAGAAAATAAAACTAAAGCAAATCCGAGTTGAAAAAGAGGAAGACTATCAAACGAAAGAAACTAAAGCCCCCGCTACACTGGATAAATCTAGCAAAGTCACTTGAGAGTGTAATAAATATAGTCAAGGTGTAGCGCCATTATAGAATTAGTATTCTTTTGTCCGATAAATCTAATGAATTTATTTCTTCTCCAGAAATATATATATTTTATTGTACAATAGCAACAATTTTTTGTTATATTATACTCTAAAGCCATTGTTACCCTTCAAGTCCAAACCAAATCCATCACCTCAGACAGCCAAAACGCAACATAATGATGCTTGTTTGAGGTGTTCCGCCTTGAATAACTAATTAGGCAAAATAAATATAAAAGCCGACTGATGTCACAAAAGAATAAGACTAACCTTCTCAAGATCTTTCCTCAGAGATGCTTCCCTCTCCAATGTCTCTTTATAGTCACCTTCAACTTGACTTAAATGTGCCTGCATGTCCAAAAAACCTTAGTGAACTATTGCAACTAATTTAGAGATGTACTTATAAAAGATAGACAAAGTTCAACTCCAAACCTCAAGAGCTTTGATGACACCCTCGAGCTCACCAGCCTTTTTGGACCATTCCTCCGAACTTGCTTTGTATAACTCGACAAGCTTATTAACCTGTTCATGTTTACATAATCATAAAAGAGATTGAGGGAGCAAAACATAGCTAGCAAGGTCAATTAAATACAACATAAATAATAATAAACAATCGATATAAGAAATGTCAAGTATTTTAGCAAACTAAAAATGAAAACAAATCTACACATTGAGCGACAATGATGCAATCAATGGGGATAAATTTCAGGGAAAAACAAACTTTACCATCAATTTCTTATTGCATCGAAGTTGATTTGAATAGCAGGAATCCATATTTTCGGTACTTCAAAATAGTTAAATATCTATATTCAGCCTTCACAATTTTACACTCAATATTAGGCAGTAAGAGATCATGCCATAAATAAAATAAAATTTAAAAAAAATGTTTTAAAGAGCTCTCTTATTCAAGTTAATACCAATAGAAAGATTATCATTTTGATGAATTGCAAATACTAAGAAATGCCTGATAAGTCAAATATAAATAGTTGAAGAGTCGTTGGCACATGAATGTAAAAAAAAAATCATAGAAAAAAACTCAATAGTTATTCCAAACAAAAAGCATAAGAATTTTTTAGAAGAAAAAAAAATAGTAAGCCAAAAAAAATAGTATGAAGAAAAAAATAATGAGGCTAAGTAAGCCACACATTCAGCTTCGTCATGCATATTCCATCATTTTTATACATCTAGTCTTTGTAAGTTGCATTTATATTCATAATTTTTAATATTTTGTGTCATATTTAAAATGGAACACACCGCTCTGACTTTGCAGAAACCTTCGCGCTACAAGTATGACACATTTGAACTTTGATTGAATTCCAATTCATGCTCTTGTTTCCACTTTTTCATCATTTTCTTTTCAAGAGGAACACAATTTATTCAACAGGAAAACTTTAGTTCAACACTCAAAAGCCTATAAATTTTCCAAGTAAGGATATTTAGCAAATTCAATGGTTAATGATGATTATAGTTCTAGCGCTATCTTTTTTTCTCAGAAAATAAGCTTTGTTAAATCCGCTTTGAAGCTTCTTCGTTCTATAATGATATGCTAACAAACCACAGCAATGCACACCTGGACTAGGAAGGTATTGCAACTTCATACTTCTTTTTTTCTTTTTTGAACATTTTCTTTGAAATTTACAAAATTTATTAAGCAAGAAAACTTGAGCTCAAAACTCACAAGCATATATTTTGAAATTCAGACAAAGTTATTAGTAACCTAATCGGAATATTCGTATATTATACAAATGATACACAGATATAAAAATTATTCAAAAATACTTATATTTCTATATCTTTAAGAAAACAAGCAATCTAAATTTAAATTTTAATATGTATTTTACATATTACAATGAATATATGAGAAAACCAGTTCACCTCATTTGATCAAGAATAGATCTTTTACTCGATATTTTTTTTTCATTTCAACTAAGTACCATATTTCTCATTTGGAACTCTAGACCCAAATTCATATAAATACTTTTCCTTAAAAATAATTTTCATTAAAGATCTATTCAATCATATATATTTCTCATTTGGAACTCTAGACCCAAATTCATAAAAATACTTTTCATCAAATGACATTGGCCGTCTCAATTGATATTTTACAGACAACTTGAATAAGCAACACGGAAAAATTGGCCAGTTTGGTTGTAACCTCATAGCAAAAGAGTGAATTCAGTTATACACTATTAATGAACTAACTCAAGTACGTGATATACACAACCATACCCACAACTCGTGCTTCAACACCCTTGAACAACTAAAATTTCACTTACGGTTGTGAGTTCAGCATTAAAATTCTCTTCAATAGTAGCAGCAATATCCTTAGATGAACGCAAGTCCTGCAATGCAGCAACTAACCCTCAATACCATCCATTTAGGAAAGTAAATGACAAGAATTTCATAATGACACAGATAAGAGTACATTTCCTGATACCTCTTCCAATGATTTGACTCTTAGCTCAAGCACCTTTTTTATTTCCTTACTATGGTTCAGTGATGTGGAATATTCCTTGACCTGCCTCTCTAGCTGAAATGCAAAGCAATTTAAGAAACAAAAATAGGCAGAAATCATAAGAAGATATGTTAATAGCTTATATAATATTAAACGTAAGAGCTTACTTCAGCAATTTTTTCAGAATTCTCTGCTTCAGCATCCATTTGCGTTCTACGCAACTCAAAAAGTGTATTAGCTTTTCCGGTGAGCTCTTCATCGAGCCACACATTCTGTTTCTCCAGTAGCTCTTTCTCCTACATATGCACAAATATTAGGTAAACTCGATAGTTCCAAATTCTAAAGCCGAGAGCAAGATCCATAGCTTAGATGTTTGTTATAGATATGTATGCCTAGATTTAAACTGAGATGGCTAGATATGCATGAATTTGAAAGTAGACTAATGGAAATCTATATCTAGATATATAAATCATCAAAAATTTACGTTAAGGGTGTAAGTGAGGTAGTTTGGCACATGCAAATAAAAGCATATATCCAAAAATACAAAAACAGTATCATACAATTAAGATAAACATGCAGCAAATAAGAACGTAGTGCCCAGCATGATCAGGATATCTGATCAACGGAAGAACAAGACATGAAAAGTTGTGCGTAAAGCACGTTTGCCAAACAGATTGTTCCAAGCAGGGCAAGCATGCAAATAAATGTATATATCTAAAAATAAATTAAAAAAAATCACACAATCATGCAGCCAGTACATACAGACTCAGCAAGATAAGCATATCAGATAACGGAAGAACAAGACTTTCTCTCTCTCAGAGAAACACCTCCACCATAGTAAACATAAAGAGGAACTGTTTGAAGGCTTTAAGGGTGATTTTTTAATGCCTCGATCATGATTTGTGGATTTTTAGTTTAGCTGTGAAGTGTGATTTCTGAGGAAAAGATCGATATTGTAGCATAATTCCAAGCATTCAAGAAATTTAAACTATGAACTAACAATCGTATTTGAATCATTTTATTATTTGTGAAAAGGATTTGTAAATATATAAAGGACACCTGAAAGCATGAAAAGGGTAGAGTGGGCTCCAAAAACTTTCGACCCGAACTATGCTTGAGAGAGATTTTGTGTTTGGTATCCCATAAAAAATTTTCAGAAGGCTGATAGGAATGTAAATAAGAAATTACCAAGATATTTCGCCCTCATTTTGTGAGGACTTTAAGATCTCTAGTTCAAGGTTTCCTATTGACACAAGCTCCTATGGTTGATTACCTCCTCCTAATAACAAGATAGCACTTTCAATTAAGGAAAGTCATTAAATATTAAATATTTAACATATTGTACAGCAGACATATGTTTTAGGTTATAAAGTTCCTCACTTTGAGTTTTCAAGGGGATGGTGGGGGCAATGATGACAAACCCGATCAAAATCACATGGTTCTACCATTTCGGGTCATCATGGTCTCTGAACTACTTAGTCAGATGAGGAAATCAACTCAACACAACCAAATGAACATTGTCAGCAATCATGGGTTATTTCATTCAAGGGAACATTATAGATCTAAGGTAGATGTTTTTTCTAAGAAGATAAATTTAAGTCGGTCAGAAGATTTTGTGTCAATCATATGTAACATTATAATTCACAACTCAAAGGGGATAAAAAGTTATTAGGAAAGATACAAGTTGCAGCAGTAATCATAATTTATTAGTCTCATTTGGGGGCAAACCACCCGATCAAAAGACTATGTTCTTAACATTTACTTTTTGTGAAGTCATTGGACCAAAGCATGCAGATAAAGAACTTGCAACGCTTCATTAATAGCATGAGATTATTTTGAATGAATATAATAATTGTCGATGTGATATTAACTCATTCTGAGCCGAAGTAAATCAAAATTTTTCCACCCTCGATAAATTGTTACAGAGAGTAGATAAGTTTTTGTTAACTTTGGAGTGATTCATTTTAATTTAAATGAATTTAAATGTTTTGATTTATTTGTTTTTTTTTTTTTGAGGTGACTAAATTTAATTTAAATGTCTTGATGTGTTATTTCGAGAGCTTGATTTGAAAATTGACTTAAGAAATTAACCCCTTCGGTTAAGATATTCAGTCAATACTAAAATCATTAGGGACTTAAATAGCTTCGAACCTTATTGACTCTGTCACATTTATTGATGATCGAATTCATAAACTAATTCATTTGAGTTTATTCAGATATTATTTTGAACTTAATTTTGAAAATAGAACCCACTGATTGAAACCTTTTATCAACTCTGCCACTAACGGTGAAACAATTGGACATTTGAAACACTTATGTTTGCAGTTTATTTGACATTTATCACTTTAATATATATAAAATATTAATCTCATCAACTTCAATCCTTATGAGGAGGATAAAATAGGTGATTTGAACTTATAAATTTTTATGCTTATTATTTGGATATAATTATAAGTAATAAACTTGTCGGCTCCAATCTTTGTGAGGAATAAGATCGAAACAATTGATTGGGACGTTTGACATTGTTCCATCGATATTGTGATTTGCATGAGTATATGCTTAACTTCAGTATTTTAAATTTGATTTTAAAACATGGAAGTTACTAATTTCAACAAAATCATGATTTCTCTATAGAAATTTGCACATATTTTAAAGCAAAAGTTATTTGAAAAAAAGTTTAATCTTAACCCATGCAGTATTTTCAAATTCTACATATTTAAGTAATAGCCAAATTGGTGGAGCACATGCAGGTTTTCAATTCATATATTTGGACACTTCAAAACTCTATGCATGCTTTTTAAAGATCCATTTGGCAAGGTGGCAAGGTGGCAAGGTTGTGGTACGGTGACAATCCAAAAACACATCATGATACTAGAATATTGATTTCATAGTATAGCAAAGACAAATCACACAGAGAAAGCCACAGTCCAAATCAACCTCAAACTGCAAAGATAAATGATAGAGGATACCGTGGGAGAGCGAGGGAAGAGGACTACTTTTGACACATGCGGGGGGAGATGGCCTTAGGCCAAAGATGTGAGAGAGGCAGCAGGATTGTGAGGGCATAGACGCAGGGGCAGAGAGGGGAAAAAGTAGCTAAAAGATGCAGACCGCGAGGTCGAACCCGTGGCTCGCATTTACGGGCACATCATCGAAGACGTTGTTGCGTCATTAGAATCAAATTTTCCTTTTAGTCTAAGTGAGGTGCTTTTCCATCACACAAAAGGCATGAAGCATTCCTCCACTTCAACCAACCAACTTGAATTCTACTATTAACATCCCCATCTATATCACCATCACTTTGAACAATAGACCCGAGATATCTAAATCGTTCACTTCTTTTAATAATTTGATCACCCAAAGTTACACTTCTGTCACTAGAATTACTACTACTAAAATTACATTCCATGTATTCAGTTTTAGTTCCACTCAAATGAAGGCCTTTAGACTCTAATGTAGACCTCCATAGTGTTTCCTAAGCTTTCTCTTTCGTCTTACCCACAAAAAGGACAATATCAGCAAAAGCATACACCAAGAAACATACTTCTATAAATGTCCAGTAAAACCATCCATAACTAAACCAAAAATATATAGGCTTAAAGTCAATCACTGATGTACTCCAATAAAAATAAGAAAATATTTGGTCAATCCTCCTTCAGTTCTACATATCTTTAAGGACTTGAATATAAGTCATATCACCATGATCCTTCTCAAGAACTCTCCAAAGGATATCTCTTATAACCTTATCTTAAGCTTTTTATAAATCAATATAAATCAATTGTAGATCCTCCTTATTATCTCTAAACTTCTCCATCAAGCCTCTCAATAAATGTATAGCTTCCATAGTAGACCTTCCCGGCATAAATCCAAATTGACTATGATAAATCTTTGTAATACGTCTCAACCTATGTTCAATTACCCACTTCCATAATTTTAAAGTATGACACATCAACTTAATTCCTCTATAATTTGCACTCTTGTGCATCCCATTATTCTTAAAAATGAGGACCAAAATACTCTTCCTCCACTCCTCAGGCATCTTTTTAGTTTTTAAAATAATATTAAAGAGTTAGTAAGCCAAGAAACTCTCAAATCTCTAAAATATTTTCATACTTCAATTAGGATATCATCAGATCCTACAGACTTTCCACCATTTGTTTTCTTTAAAGCCTCCTTAACTTCTTTTTTACTAATGTGATGATAAAAAGAAAACTTTTTTATTATTATTAATGATATTAAGATCATTAAAGTGATCGTATTTTCAAAAAGTTCATTAGAAAGTTTATCAAAATAACTCACTCGTCTATGTTGAATATCTTTTTCTAAGAAAAATACTTTTTTTTTTGTTTTTCATCTTTAATACACTTTACTTGAGTTAAATCTTTACTTTTTTTCTCTTTTGTTGGCTAGTTTATACAAATATTTTTCACACTCTTTGATATATAATCTATTATAAAGATCACTAAACGTAGAATTTTTAGCATCACAGATTGTTCTTTTAGACTCTCTGAGGGTCGTTTAATATTTTATCCAGTTCTCTAAGCTTTTACATTCAAACATATTTTTATAACATAACTTCTTATATTTTATCTTTTTTTGCACATTATTATTCCACCACCTATTTTTATTTATAGAAATTTTTTCTTTTGATTCTCAAAATACAACTTTCATTACTAGTTTAACAGTGTTTATTGTTTTATCACACATAACATTTGTTTCTTCATGAACATCCTAACTTTTGAAATCTTGAATTTTACTTATAAAATTTTATTTGTATTTTTTAGATTTCATCATCTAATTCTACAATGATGAGTCCTAGTATTTTTAATTTTACAACTATTCATCTTAAAATCTAGAACTAATGATCGATATTGGGTACTTAAATCCTCACTTGGAATGACCTTACAATTTTTACAATCTCAGCGGTCTCTTCTCATAGAAAATAATCAATTTGGGTTTTATTAGAACCATTTTTATAAATAATAAGATGTTTATCTATTTTCTTGAATAAAATATTATTAATAACAAAACCATACGCTGAAGCAAAATCTAAAATGATTATACCTTATTCATTAATCACTCCAAAATCGTAGCCCCCATAAATATTTCTGAAATCTACTACCACTCTACCGACATGTCTATTTAAATCTCCTCCAATAAAAATTCTTTCTTCAAGAGGTATCATTTGTATTAAGTCTTTTAAGTCATTCCAGAATTTATCTTTCGACCCTATATCTAAACCTTCTTGAACATTATAAGCACTTATAATATTTAAAATCTTAGTATCGATAATAATCTTAAGGGTTATAATTTTATCTCCAACTCTAATAATTTTTACAATATTATCTTTCAAACTCTTATCTACAATTACACCTACATCATTTCTAGTATGACTCTTACCAAAATCCCAAAATTTAAAACCTAAGTTATCAATCTCCTTAGCATTTACTCCAACCCATTTAGTTTCTTGAATACATATGATATTACTATTTTTATAAATCATAATAACAACTAATTTCATTAATTTACCATTGAGAGTACATATATTTCAAGATATTATCCTAATATTAATTTCAATAGTTTCAGGGACCAACTTCTTTATCGTCATCCGTCTGTAATGTGGGAACCCTTGCTTATTTGACACTATACTCGGACGTCGGTATAGCGGCTCTTACAAATTTTTCACAGTATTCAGGTCATACAGCGCATCGCTTCCAAGGGACAACCTAACACTTACATAATGATCAAAAGAATTCAAATCATAATTTTTTCAATAAGTTATATGATGGTTGTCGGCTACCTAACGCAACCCTCCACTTTTCACATATGAGTTTGGGATCGACAATGGTAGTGTTATTTTTAGTGCAATACTAATGATTATAATTATATCAAATAAATATTATCTGGTCGATAATGAAAAACCTTTAAAAAAAGTTTCTCAAATCATTACTAATACTCAATATCACATTCCTGATTTTGAAAAAACTAGCAACATTGTTCGGGATAAAAAAGAAATGTTTAACAATAAGCACTCATCCTTGCGTGGCGTTATATTTTTTCCGTTTGAAAAAAGCGGCGTGCAAGTGATTTTAAAAAATCGAACGAACCCGCAGCCCGCGTTTCGCATTAATATCTCACCTGTCTTTTACTACCCTACCCCCTCCCCTCAATCGCGACCGAGCTTCTCCTGCCCCTCACTTGTGACCGAGTTTCTCCCTCCCCTCACTTGTGACCAAGTTTCTCCCTCCCCTCTCACGGACCGAGTTTCTCCCTCCCCTCTCACGACCAAGCTTCTCTCTCATCAACCTAGAGGTAAGATCTCCACTCGCCTCCTCCAGTCTGATCCGTGGCTTGTGCTTCTTCTCTACCATTATGATTTTGTGATAGTTTTCTGAGCTCTATTCGGTCGTTGATTCCCAACCGGCTGTTCACTGTTGTTGGATTTTGCAATTTATGCGATTTAAAATTTTGTAATTCATGTGATTTTCGCATTGTGTTGAATTTCCTTTATTGTTGATGGGGTGATGGCTTTTACTGTGAATTGGGCGATCTTGTGGTGGTTGTGGTTGTTCTGTGGGGAAGAGTACTTGCAATGTGATTGTGATGTGGTTGTGTTGTTGTGAGGATTACCTGTACTGTGGGTTGTGGTGTGATGGTTGTAGGTTGGGTGGTTGTGTTGTGTGTTGTGTGTTGTTGTGGCTGTGTTGGGTGTTTGTGGTGTAGTGATTATGGGTTGGGTGGTTGTGTTGGCTTGTAGAGTGGTGGTTGTGGGTTAGGTGGTTGTGTTATGTCTTGTAGTGTGGTAGTTGTGGGTTGTGTATGGAGGTGAGGTTGGGTGATTGTAATGGTTGTATTGTGGGTTTCGGTGTGGTGGTTGTGGATTAGGTGGTGTGGTGGTTGTGGGATGTACGTGGGGTGTGGTTGGGTGGTTTTGGTGCGGTGGCTATGGGTTAGGTGGATGTGCTATGAATTGTTGTGGTTTTGTGGGTTGTGGTGGTTGTGTTATGGGTTGTGGTGGCTGCGTTGTGGGCTGTGGTTGTTGTGCTGAGGGTTGGGTGGCTGTGGTGCTGTGTCTTGTGATGTGGTGGTTGTGGGATGTGTGTGGATGTGTGGTTAGGTGTTTGTGGTGTGATGGTTGTGAGGTCGTCTTATGGTGTAGTGGTTGTGGGTGTTGTGTAGATGTGTAGTGGGTGGTTGTGGTGTGGTGGCTGCGGGTTTGGTGGATGTGTTGTGGGTTATGATGCCATTGATGTGGGCAGTGATAGCTATGTTGTGGGTTGTGATGGTTGTCAATGGGGCAAAGTTTGATTTGTTTCACTCCATACAACTTATACTTGAAAATGGGTTGGGCAGTGTGGTATGTTTATAAATGGGGCAAAGTTTTAATGTGATAGGCTCCAAGAAATGAGAAAAAAGTATTTATAAAATAGTTCTTACAATTGATTGTGGTTGGAGGTGGTTATGGTGCCTGTGATTGTGTGTGGAGGCTGTGGATGTGTTGTGGAGGTGTGGCAGCGGTTCTGTTGTGGTGGTTGTGGTTGTTTGGAGGTGGTTGTAGCGGCTATAGTTGTGTGTGGAGGCTATGGCTGGGGTTGTTTTGTGGTGGTTGGGGTTGTGTTGTGGTTGTAGGTTGTGGTTGTCAGGTTGTGTTGGCTCATGTGTGGATTGTGGTCGTGTGTGGAGGTCTGGCTCTGTGTGGAGGTGGTTGTGGTGTCTGCGGTTGTGTGTGAAGATATGGCTGAGATTGTGTTGTGGTGGTTTTGATTGGGGGTTGTGGTTGTCTGGTTGCGTTGGCTCGTATGTGAGTTGTGGCTCTATGTGGAGGTGGTTGTGGTGTCTGTGTGGTGTGACTGGGGTTATGCTGTGATGGTTGTGGTTGTCTAGTTGCGTTGGCTCATTTGTGTGTTGTGGTTGTGTGTGAAGTTGTGGTTCTGTGTGGAAGTGGTTGTGGTGTTTGCAGTTGTGTAGAGGATGTGATTGTGAGTGCAGGTGTGGCTGGTGTTGTGTTGTGTTGTGGTGGTTGTGGTTGTGGGTTGTGGTCGTCTGGTTGTGTTGCTTCTGCGTAGGTTGTGGTTACTGTCAAACATTAATGTTTCATTTCTTTTGTTCTAGTAACGCAATGGTTAAAATTGATGAAGTCGGTTCATGAATTATTTGGGATAGGGAAGCCCAACTCATATTTTGTAACTTCTGTCTGAAAACTGAGAAAAAACCCACAACATATTTTAACAAAGAATTGTGGCATAATATTATGAAGATGTACGAGAAAATGAAGGGAAGTATGATATGATGAAACTTAAGAACAATTGGGATTAGTTGAAAAAGAACTGGAAATTATGAAATGAATTAAAATGAGGATTCACGAGCTTCGGTTGGGTTCCAATCAAATGGACGATTGATGATTCGAAGTGGTGAGCTTAGAAATTGCAGATAACAACATATCTATGAAAGACTTTCTTTTCATTACTTTCTCTTCCTGAACTGTATGAAAAAATCAACTTGTCATTTATATTGCAAGTAGTATCAACCACCAAGAAATTCCAATTTAGTGGAATTGACCCTTACTTGGAAGAAAAGTTGGACTCTATGCTGGATGAGATAGTGCAACGGGGACAAATGCATGGACCCCTAATGAGCTAGGATTTGCAGGCATACCTGAGAACTTAGATGGCAAGCAAGGAATTGGCTCCAGTGAAGGCCCAAGCCCAAATCAAAATGAAGTGGGGTACACATGCAGGACAAAGTGTTCTAGGGTGGAGAAAAAGAAAAAAGAAGCTGCTTTCATTAGAAGTCAAATAGCAAAACTGGTGACTTCATTCACCAATGACCCTGAGACATCAAAAGCCACCTTCATCAACGACGTTATCCGAGTTTTGGAGGCAAGTCCAAAAATTTTTGAAGACATGTCATTTTATTTGAACTCCATGAAGTTGTTGGAGGACCCAACCCGTAGAGTGTTCTTCATGAAGACGACCCTTGACCATAGGGTCAATTATTTATGTTTTTTACAACAGCAGGGACCATTGATTTTATTTAGTTATCTTTGCACCACTTGAATTTATTTTTTAGTAGGTTTATAAGATTTCTGATTTTGATGTTTTTTTCTTTTTTCTTGGAATTTGTCTTTTCCTCGTAAACTTTGTAATTCAATATTTGAAGTTTATTAAATTTGTTTGATTCACATGTCTTACCTGAACAGAACACTTGTTCCACATTGATTCACAAAGAGAGAGACACATAAGGAGAATTGTTGCAGCAATATTTTTGATGCACGTGTACTACAACTCATACATTGATCGGTCTCCCTGC
Source organism: Phalaenopsis equestris (assembly GCF_001263595.1). Taxonomy (NCBI): domain Eukaryota; kingdom Viridiplantae; phylum Streptophyta; class Magnoliopsida; order Asparagales; family Orchidaceae; genus Phalaenopsis; species Phalaenopsis equestris. The sequence continues at coordinate 1,931,825 of NW_018164444.1, forward strand.
ATGACATCATCTTACATTGGTGATAAATGGGTTGGGGAGCTACTTGCAGAACATCCTACAAAATTCAGCAACATGTTTTGTATGACACAGCCCATATTTATAAATCTTCTCGATGAATTGCATAGCAATCATGTACATCATTGCTCCTCTAGAATCCAGAGAGGTATTAGCAATAATCATCTACATTTTCCCAGAGAATGAATAAACGAGAGGTGCGAAGAAGTGATTTCAACATTCATTGAAGACAATCAGCAAAAACTTTCAGTGGGGTTGATGACTCTTATTAGTTTGTCATCAAAGATTAATAAGTTAGAGGATCTAACATTTAAGAGGACTCCAATAAAGATTGCAAATGATCCGCGCATATATCATTTTTCAAAGTAAATCTTCTGACTCATTATATTCAGAAGTCAAAATGACTAGTGTAATTCACACAACCTTTTCTAATTTGTTAGAATTGTATTAGAGCGATCGACAGAACACACGTGAATGCAAGTATATCCAATAATGAAAGGAACGCGTTCATGGGCTAGTGTGGATCGTCAACACAAAATGTGATTCTCAAATGTGACTTCAACATGTGTTTTACTTTTGTTATGACGGGGTGGAAATGCAGTGCACATGACAGTTGTATATTTGCTTTTGCCATAAGAAATTGAAAATATTATTGTATTTGCGACAAATAAATATTATTTAGCCGACGCTGGATATCTCTTACAAATAGGGTCCAAAGTCATTTCTGGATACAAAATATCAAACTCCCGACTTTTAAAGATTCAGCAATATTGTTCGGGACAGGAAAGAAATGTTTAACAAAGACATTCATCCTTACGCACTCTTATTGAAAGAATATTTAGAATGTGGAAGAAAAAATTAAATCATACTGTGTGATATGGACAGGAAAGAAATGTTTAACAAAGACATTCATCCCACAACCTTTGAAAGAATATTTAGAATGTGGAAGAAAAAATAGATCGTACTGTATGATACGCCGATATATCCATTTCCGAAGCAGGTGCAGATTGTAGTGGTCATAATAACTCTCCACAAATATATTTGACAACATCATTTGAGAACTGGCATAGACTTCAGCATGGCTGATGATGATCATTTAAACATCTCACCCGAAGCATTTGAATATTACATAAAACAATTTATACCACAGACAGAAGGAAAATCACAAGAAGGTTGCACCCAAGATGGCGAATGGGTTGGGGAAATGGTTGAATTGAGAGACCGGATTACAGACATCATTATTGGATGCTGAATGGACTAATTCTTGTTTATTTAATACAATTCATATTTATTTACATTCCTTGTATATTTGATTACGATTGTTTGGGTTTTTGTTCGATGTTTGTAAATGTTTTTTTTTCTTGTTTTCTTTGGTGACTTTGAATGGTCCATGATGAGATGTTAGACTTATGAGTTCTTTTGGATGAATTGATTGTTGGTATTAGTTGGTGTCACATGTGAAATCCTATTGAAGGTAACCAAGTTCCTCTCTTTTTTTCGGTGAACCAAATTTTTAGATTCTTCTGGATGGCCTTTCTTGGTGATGTGCATATGTGTCACACAAGAGCGTAGTATTACGTGAGTTAAAAACAACTAAGAACCCTTTTTTGACAAGATTTGTTGTCTCATGGTTGGTATATTGAGTTCTTTGAGACCTCACACCTACTTAATTAACTATTTCTGAAGAAAATTTCTACTTCTGTTATGATTAATGAATTATCTTTTAAAGAATTCAGAAAATATGAACTTGAGGATTTTTTATACCTCCCAATGATTGTTGTGTCACAGGGGACTTCAGAGTTCCCTGCTAACGTCACCTCAGCCAAATAGCTACGAAAGACAGTTCTACATAGGCCCGCGGAGAATCATGAAGAATTGCGACTTATTTCGGTGGGCAAACAGACTGGCAGATTCCACCGCTGAGAGTGATCGAGAATGGATAATATTCCTAGAGAACGATCTGGCTCGTGAGATACGTCGTCTCCATTTTAAAATTAATATCACATATTATTAAATGTTATTTTAATTGTCTTTTCTTTTATTTTAGTACTGATGATACTCACTATTAATTAAGGTGTATATTTTATTTTTTGCATTATTTTGAAGTGAATTTTTGTTTCTAAAGCATCAAATATATTAATATGATAGTTCTGTTACAAACAGCATAACTACATATGGGCAGAATGGTCATTTGTCCAAAAACCGTTGTGTTGCAGCTATTTTCAAACAGCAATAAACAAATAGTAAGTCAGTTTATCCGCAACAGCTCCTGCGCAGTAGCTTTCAAGGGCAATTGTCCAGCAACAGCTTATTAATAAGTTGCATCTACCCCAAATAGAACCTTACATTTTAGAAGAAAAAAATGTTATTAAGCGAAATATGCCTAGATATCTCCATTCAGGAAATAAGTACAAATTGTGGTCGCTACAATGGCTCTCTACAACTACATTCAGCGGAATCATTCACGTAGAAAATCATTCACTATCCCTGTTGAAATACATGAATATCGTTTAGGGCAATAAATATAACAGGCTAAAAGGTAATTTGTTGTCTTGTACCCAAGATGAAGGTGTTGTGAAGATGATAGAGTTGAGCTAGCAAATTAAAGATGTCATAGTTAGCGGATGAAAGGATGTAAGTTTTTTATTACTTTGTTTAATGGGTTGTGAAAACACTTAATGTTTATTGTATTGGCAGTTTATGCAACAATTTACAAATTCAATCTCAATTTGGTGCAACTTTTATTTTCAGTTCTTTTATATGTATCTTTTCCCGCATGAATGGCCTCCTACGCAACCGTGGGTATAATATTTCATATGCTTATTTATTGCATGTTTTATTTTTTATTTGGAGATCTATAATGAGATGTTCGTCCTTCTGGATTCTACTGGATGGCTTATATTTGTCATGGGTTTTGACAGGTATGGAATTATTATCAAGCCAAGTACCACTCCTATTTCAATCGCATGACTGTTGGGGTTCTTGTGAATTGCATTTGTGGTGATATGCATCTGTGACACATATAATATAGATATTATGTAGTTTAAAGGCAACCAACAACTCTTTGTTTAAAGGTATTTTGTCTTCTTGTAGTACAGATTATTCTTTATTTTATACTTTGTGCTCTGAGACCTCACACAACTTTATAAAACTTTAATTGAGTATTTTCATTATTCTTTACTAATGTTAGATCTAAGGGTCTATACTTTGTGGTTTTAAACCTTTAGAAAAGACAAACTCGAGAACTTTCGCTGCCTATAGAGTATTGTACCGTTATGTGACTGCAGTTTTCTCTACTTATTTCGCGACAGGAGCATAGTTATTGGAGACAATTTTACAGGTGTCCAAGGAATAGATCAAAGAACTGTGACTTCTTCAGGTGGGCAGATCGATTCGATGATTCCACCGTCAATAGTAATCAGATAATAGAAAATTTCATTGGAGGGATTATCTCATTAAATTAATCTTCTGCATCTTAAAAATAATATTATGATAATATTAATTACTATTTTAATTTTGATTGTTGTGTTCTCACAGTTTAGTGAGGTGTCAGTTTTTATTATGTAATATTCAAATTAGATATTTATTTTCATATATGAAATGTACAACCAGGACTAATTATGTTATAAACAGTGTTATACTACAATGGCAGAAAAGTCAATTATTCATAAACAGCTGCTATAACACTGCACAAAGCAGACAGACAGCCTCCCGATAGCAGCTTCCTAGAACAGCTATTGTGTGGCGGTTTTTAATAAGCTACAGTTATCCCAAGCAAACCCTAAATTTATTTGCACACATATTAGAGTCAACAATTTCAAAATAATTTTATATTAGCGTGTGTAGCATTCTCAAAGCTAACTAGTTTAATCGCTTACCATAATCGTTGGAGCCCATGAGAACATTCTTTGATAATGTACAGACATCTTGATGCATTTGCTTCATATAATTGCATATACTTTGGTACACCTATAAGATGTGATTGCATAATAATTTATGTTCTTGCAACATATTATTCAATATTTGATGCATTCACAATATGTAAATGCATATATTATAAAGTATTTGCAAGTCTTTCATGACACCTTGAAGTTGAAAAATGTCTCAAAGTGCAAGAACAAGATTTAAAATCATCCAAAACTTTGTTAATCATACAAATACTTTGTCATTTGGATGCATGTACGTTACCTGAAAGTACATGAACAACAACCAGCACGAATCTTAAAGCATTTACATAAATTTTAAGGTATTTATATCCAAATCAAAAATTATCTTAAAACTCATTAAGTTATAAAATCATTCAAACATCTTGAAATTTTATGTGAATATTAGAACTTTGGAATGCATACAAAATTTTATTTTGGGGATTAAAATGAATCGTCTTATGTTCGCTAGCATGTAATATTGTGAATTCAATGACGAAAGTCAAATTAATTCAATATTTAGTATTTAAAAATAATTTTCATGTGATTAAATAGCTCCAATTTATGTATTTAGGTTTAAATCGCATTTGAAGTCAAATAAAAATTCAATCATATTAACTGGTGAGCCATTCAATTCTTCATAAATCTTATATAAGTTTCAAATGCATTTAATGTTATTCTCTTGGAATTACTTGAACTATAATTTGAGGGAATATTTTGTATTTTGTAATACTTTTTTTTTTCTATATGCCATTTTTAAAGCCCATTTTTTTATAGTTTTTTTAACAAGTTCAAAACAAGTCCATATATTTCAAGTCATTTGCAAGTTCAAAAAGTCCAAGTTTGAATTATTTTTTAAGTGTTAAATTCACCCGAATTTTCGGTAATCTCCCGGCATATCCCCCGCTTAGGGGACATTAGAAAGAGTGCTAGTTTGCCCATCAATCTTAAAAGATATGTTGGTCATCAAAACAAAAAAAATTCTCTAACCCATCAGTCTTAAAAGACATGTTGGGCCCTTAATTAAGCTTGAAAAAACCAAATACAGTCATGCATTTCCTTTACTAGTGCTTAAGTTTCTCTAAAAGGTACTTAATTTCCCTGAACAAGTAATCAAATTTTCTAGAACGGGTACTTACAAATTTCCCCCATTTTACATGAATTTTCAAGCATAAGTACTTAAATTTTTCTGACACAACTTAAATTTTCCTGAACAAATACTTAAATTTCCTCAAACGGGAACTTAAAGTTCCATTACTTTTTATACATTTGCATGAGAAGAGGCGACAATTTTGACGACGGTAAAACAGGGAATCAACGAAATGAAAAGTTAACAAAACTTTTAGATTTATTTTATATAAATAATATAATATATATATACAAAAAAGAGACTTTACTGCATATTTGGGTTCAAACAGCAATTGGGGCTCATAATTATAGGTCTCGGTTTGGGCTAATGCAAGGAAGATGGGCGTGCTACTAGGATAAATGGACCACAGTTTGGTCTCTTCCGAAAGAGAAGACAACTAAGAAGGAGAAGGTGCATGCAAAGGGTTTCATACAAGATGGGGGCTTCGGTCTTGAGAAAAGAGGCCACAATGCAGCGTGGAGTAGGATGGCTCGGCTTGGGTGGATGCGCAGCTAGAGATCACTATAGAGAGCAACAAAGATGTGGAAACAAAATAAAAAAAAAGAACAAAATGAAGGGGAGCAAGATGGGAGTTTTGTAGGTGATGAAAGCATTGTTACAGGGATCACCTTTTGAATTGCTCTTTCTTATTATAGTTATTAATTTAGTTAATCTCTTAGCATCAATATTTTAAATATTACAAGAAACAAAATACTGTATTTTGCTGAGTTATTTTATACCCAGATGTTTATATACCCTCAGCATTATCCGGAAAAGGACGAACCATTCCATTTTCTGTTACAGGCTTTTGTATGTGGTAATAACAGAATTTCTATTTATGGATTATTTTGTTCTTTCTAGTTCCTCCCGTCCAAGTACTTCACAAAAGTTGGTATCAAGGCCATGGCTGAAGGAAGCAATAGGAACGCAAATAACAGTGTCAATTGTGGTTGTGAAATTTTGCGAGAAGCTCAGCATGCCTTGGAGCAAAAACTGAAAATCCTAACAAAGCAATTTCAACAATACACGATCGAAATGAGGGGAGAGCTTCAAGGTTCAAGGATCAATGGCAGACGTGCCAGCAACCACAGCAGTAATCCCAGCATTAAACTTTGTGGAGGAAGCTACTATTGTGGACAATCAAGATCTATGGAGGCCCCAAAGATCTTATTACCCGGCGTGCTCCAAGCATCCTGAGTCCGAAGAGGATTATTTAAGTAGGCAATGAAATCCTCAATAAGATTTTGAATTTGACGAAGACTTGAGGCTATTTGATAATCCTCACCGGAGACGGAATAAATCAGACATAACCCAAGAAGATTTCAAACTCAAGGTTGACCTTCCATTGATAAATGATCACCTCCATATCAAAGATTAATTGGAATATAAGCATTCAGTTGAATCGTTCTTTGAATACAAGGATAATCAACTTGAAAGACAAGTTACTATGTGATGTGCAAGCTGAAAGGAGGTGTGACAGTGTTATAGATTCAGCTCACTCAAACAAGACGTAGAGAGAGGAAAAGTATTGTAAAAACCTGGAGCGAGAGGAAAATAAAATAATTGGTGTGTAACCACTTCCTGCTAATTACGAGCAGTTCTTGTATTTACAGAGAAGAATTATATAGGTTGAGTGTTTGTGATAAGCTGCAAGAAAGTCCGCAGCATCTTATGGCTCGATACATTGAAGAATTAAGCGAACCACATAAGATAAGCTTGAGAAAAGTACCATATGGTCCCTTTCCCAAGCAGTTAACTATGCACATAAAGCTGAAACACAATTTAATCGGAGTTATAAACAGTTCTATGGAGGCAACTGCTAGATCAATCTTTAGGATTAGTTAAAAACAAATGTTATTGTTCCAGGAAGACGGAGCAATCTTCAGTCCTCCAAGCAGCCTTCGGCTGCTAATAATGAACCTAAATCTTCTACCAAAATTAGATAATATTTACAACAAGCCAAGGCCATCTAAATGGTTCAGATGATTCCAACTGGGGCTCAAATGAGTGTCCTTAGAGAAAGCAGGTGCATCTTCTTGAAGGCAAAGTTTCAGATTCAGGAAGCAGGTGCATCTTCTTGAAGGCACTGTGACCTACCTGTGTTAGCTGTTAAATTCATTGATGATATTCCTGGAGACAAAGGAAATATTCTTGTTTGCATGTTCGAAAGAATCCTAATCGCACCAAATTAATTGTTAAGTTCTCAACGACACTATTTTTCACATTCGATGCGCGCCATAAACTATAAGGTATGTGATTTATTGATTGATAGTGGGTGTATTGAAACTGTGATTTCCAAAGTGGTTAAAACTCTCAATTTATAAACATCAAATCATTCTCACCCTCACAATATTAGTTGGATTAAGAAAGGAATAGAAATGCAGGTGACTGAAATTTGTGAAGTAAATTTCTCTATTGGAAATCATTATGTTTGTGATGTTTATTGTGATGTAAAAAATATGGATGTCAGTCATCTAATTTTGAGAAGATTGTGGAAATTTGATATGGGTGCATGTTATAATTGTCGAGATAATATATATGTGTTTGATTAAAAGGGGATAAGAATCCGACTACTACCTACCTCCAACAAGCTGAAAGAGATCTCTGAAAATGCAATCTTCTTATGTGTTCAAGGTCATCAGTTTTTTGTCGGATTCCAAGTAGGATCAGCTGATTGCAGCTTTCCTAGTTACCGAACAAAATCAAGGTAATGTTGATATCGCGGGGAAGTGCATCATTTACTACATCAATTTATTAATATCACTCCACAAGACTTGCTGAAACAGCTCCCTCCAATTCAACATCAAATTGATCTAGTTTCTGTTTCGTCCTTGTCCAATCTCCCAATTTTATAGAATGAGCCCCAAATAACGGGAAATATTGCATGTCATTTTTGAAGATTTACTCTCCAAACAGTTTGTAAGGCATATAATGAGTCAATGTGTCATTCTCGCTCTAGTTGTGCCAGAAAAGGTTGATCAATGGAGATTGTGCAGGGCAGCCGTTCAATCAACAAAATAACTATAAAATATAGATTAACACATCCCTGTTTGGAAGACATGCTAGATAAATTGCAAGGGGTTGTCATATTCTTGAAGTTAGAACTGAGGGGTGGATACCATCAAATCCATATTCGAGTTTAAATAAATTCTAACTGTCTTCAAACTCATTAAGGGTTGTTTAAATAGTGTGTTATGCCCTTTGGCTTTGCAATGCCAAGCAAGTTTATGAGGCCAATGACTCAAATTCTACAATCATTTATTGGAAAGCTATGTGTCATTTATTTTGATGATATTCCTATATATTGTCCTTTGCAGGTTCACCTTACACGTCTAGAAGCAATATTCAAAGTACTGCATACCCATCAGCTATTGATCAACCTGACAAAATGCAAATTCGCTCGAGACAAAGTTCATTTCTTTGGGTACGTTGTTGGAGCTGACACAATGTTTGTTCATCCGAAGGTTCGGAAGTTGAGACAGTTAGTTCAGGGCCAACTCCCTAGTGTACTATGTATGTTCAAAGCTTTCATGGGCTAGCGAGTTTCTACAGAAGGTTCGTTCAACATTTCAATACCTTAATAGCTCCCATAAATGATTGTTTTAAGAGCCAAAAATTCACTTGGGGAAAAGACACAGCAAGCTAGTTTTGAAGCTAACAAAAAGGGGCTATGTTCTGCTCCCATCTTAGCTATTCCAGACTTCAATGAACCTATTCATGTTGAAGCTGATGCATCTTTTTATGGCATAGGTGCTGTCCTTTCGCAAGAGGGTCAACCAATTGAATACTTTAGTAAAAAAATTAAGTTAGGCTCGTCAAAAATAGTCCACTTATAAGTAAAATCTTTATATCATTAGAGCTAAATGGGAACATTACCTTTTTCACCACGAGTGTGTTCTTTATTGTGACTACCAAATGTTATGCTTCCTTAACTGCCAGAAGAATTTGAATCGTATGAACATAAGGTGGATCCAGTTTATGCAGAGATTCAGCTTTGCTTTTAAACACAAAGCAGGTCAAACTAATAAGGTTGCAGATGCACCTAGTAGAAGCTCCAGCCTCCTTATAGCCTTGCAAACAAAAATTATTGGTTTGGAATCTTTGAAAGAGCTATATGAGACAAGAGAGGACTTCTCCAACATACGGAAAAAGAATTGTAACAACGAACCTGCGGATGGATATTCCATAAAGAAGTGATTTCTTTTTTAAAGAGAATCAACTTTCATTCCTGACACATCTATCCATCCTATGCTAATCAAGGATCTGCACGGAGGTAGGCTATCGGCTCAACTAGGAAGAGACAAAACCTTTGCCTCGGTCCATTCTCAATTCTATTAGCCGAAAATGCCCATTGATGAGCATAGATTTGTTGAAAGGTGTTTGGTGAGCCAATCGAGTAAAGGATCCTCTCAGAACATTGGCTTATATATTCCTTTTTCTATTCCTAATTCTATTTGGGAAGATTTGAGCTTAGATTTTGTTTTGGAATTGCCTAGAACAAAAAGAGGTTCATATTCAATTATGGTTGCTATAGATAGATTCTCTAAGAAGAGGCACTTCATTGCATGTAAAAAGACTTTGGATGCAATAAACATTACATGACTATTTTTCAAAGAACAAGTTTGTTTGCATGCTGACCGAAACATTAAATTCAGAGTTATTTCTGGCCTGAATTGCGGAAGTGATTTCAAACAGGATTACATTTAGATTCAGCATACCACCCACGATCATATGGACAAATGGAAATCATTAATCAATCACTCGGTAACATGCTTTGTTGTTTAGTAAGAGAAAAATCAATACAGTGGGATGATATATTATGTCAGGCTGAATTTGCTTTCAATTCCACTATTAACAAATCTACCAATTTATCTCCTTTTGCCATTATGTATACTAGATGTCCTAATGTAACAATGGATTTCACAATTATACCAAAGCCTAGAATTTAAATTGTTGTGATTACACCTCAGAATTTGAGTCCATGTTGCCGAACATGCGCCAAAAATTACAGGTATCTTCAGTGAAATAAAAACAATAAGCTTAGGTACAACGGCGAGGAACAAAATTTAGTATGCGTGATTTAGTAATGGCGCATTTGATAAAAGAAAGATTTACAGTCGGCACTTATTCTAAGCTTAAGCCAAGGAAACTCGGACCATTCCTAATTTTCACGAAGATTAATAGTAATGCGTACATTGTAGAGCTTCCCTCCAATCTTATCTCACCAACAATTAATGTTTCAGAATTATATCAGTACAATCCTCCAGATTTGAGTGCATTTGAAATTCATAAGTGGGAACAGGTATGGGGCTTAGGGAGTGGGAACAGTTACGAATTTTATTTTTTTTTAATGTTTTTATAGTCAACAAGTAGTTTTCAATAATAACATTTAGAGAGATTTATTTCATTTACATCCTTAATTTTTGGTTGAATGTGATCAGTTCAATTTCGTGCAGATGGTGAGCAATAAATTTCAAGATAACTCATCATATTATACCAATGTGAAGCTAAAATTGCTAACTAAGTTGTTTCTTTACGTAATAATTTTACCTTTTTATATTTTCAGTTATTTGCCCAAACGAGTTCGGCAAATATTGAACTCGTGTGTAATTTTATATACAAACCATATAACAGTTGTACTCGGAATTTTTAGGCCTTTAGAAGTCATGTACCACAATTCAGTAGCTCTTTAAGAAAATAAAAAAATAAATAAGGATAAAAGTAGAAATGTAAATTGAAAGCATTTCAGGTTCCTTAAAAAAGTAAATAACCAGCATTATAAATGTAAGAATTAACAACCCATCAATATATCAGATAGTTATATGTAAACTAACCTGAGTTAACCTAGCACAAGTAGCTTGACAACGTGTCAGTTCTGCCGCAATCTCATTTAGTTTAGATTCCCTTGAAGAATTATTCTCTGACATATGTATCTTTCCAAAATGACCATAAGCATAGCAAAACAAGGGAAACATTAGAACATTTATAGAATACATTGAAAAACATAATTATACGGGAGATAGGTTAAAATAACTATACAAATGGAACTTTTCAGCATAAGTGGCAAACTGCAAAGATATCAAACTTCACAACTTAAGTCAAAAACAAACTGTATAGGAGATTAATTAGCTATAATATGAATTTAAGCCACATCTATGATGCTAATTCTTAAACAAGATACCAAGCTCCAAGAAACCGTGAGCATTACAAGCAAATTGTTGAAATATAACATGCATGAGGGCATCAAATGTGCCATTATGATCAATCTCACAAGGAACACAATCTCAATCAATTAAAGCCAAAAGATATCAAACAGTAATAAGCTGAACTTTTCAATCTAAAATACATTATTCAACAGAAATAAGTATAGTTTTGAATAATACTAATTTAAGTATTGGCTCTTTGTATGATGACATAAATAATGAGCATATCCATCAAAATATGAGGCTGTGCGGTCATGATTTATCTTAAAAATTAATAAATTGAAGAGCTCTTTTTGCACATGGACAAATAGCTTACATAAAGGAGAGGATCAAGAATCAACCATCATTGACTCGAGTAGCTAAGAATGAAACCAAAAAACAAAATTTTAAATGCACTATATTGATAGTAGTCGTCGTCATTAGCCTCAGCCAATGTAATTGAGATCCACTTTATGAATTCTCATTCTTTATTTGTTCCTGTTTGGTGTCGGATGAAATGTTAATTGGCAAGTTAGCTTAGGAGGGCCAAACAATTGGGATCATCAACCAATAAAACTTAATACGTCTACACTCAACATAGTATATTTAGAACCAAAATTTGGGAGGACATCTCCTCAGATGATGAGGGCTGGGGTTAGGGTTTTATCTATTTAAACTATCCCCTCTTATGTGTGTACCTGCTGTTAGAAATCCAAGTAGCTTAAAATTTTTTAACAAATAAAAAAGACTACAACAGCTAAAGAAAGCACTCTAGCAACAAGCTAGCTAAACCCTTATTCATTACTATCTCCAAACAAATAAAATTTGCAACTAGAATTGCTTGTGATGTGCATTCACAAGAGTAAAGTTGCAATAACCAATATCAATAACATACTTACAGCATCGATCAATTGGCATAATACTTTACCTATCTCATGCACTCCATATATCATACCAATATATCATGATACATGACTCATTTTCAAGAGGTCTTGATAGTAAAGGATGAGATTAATCTATTTACTTCCAATCAAATATAAGACTGGAATGTCCTTAAAATATTAATGTACCATTTAATACAAGGGTATACAAATGTGTGTGGATTAGACGCACACACATGACGCACACAGAGGTTCAATTTCCTTTGTCATGACTACATGACTAAAGTGATGAATTTAATAGAATTTTGTGGTTGATAATTTATTCAAATGGTATTTAAATTTTAGTAACATATTATTTCTGGACCAAAATCTAAAAACACGATTTTGAATGATAAGTGAAATTGACTCACAAACCCATTTGTATATAAGCCTAATACAAAAATAAAATAGTTATAGGTATCCAAACCATCCATCTCCCCTTTTTACAAGTAATGGTGCATCAACAAAGAGCGTTATATTGTGTAACCATTACCTACGCCAAATCCACACTTCTCAAGCATCAAGCCCGATTGAAACAAAATATTATCGGTGCAACATTAAGCACTAAAATTTCATTTTTTTCATTTGAAGTTGTCCCCACATTATTTACAGCGATGGAATTCATAACCAAAAGATTATAATCAACCAATTTTGACATGATCAACTTAATATATCCTATCAATCACAAAGAATAAAAGCAAATCTAGTGCTAGAATTTGAAGCAAGATGGCGAGTGAATGTAAAAAAAGTATACAAAAAAAAAATTATTAGGAAAGCATCTAAAACAACAACAAGTCTTTATCCTACTATGTAGGGTCGGCTACATGAATTTGTTTTCTTCATTGTGTCCTATTGAGTGTCGAGTGTCATTTTCATTTAATTATAATAAATTAAGATCATTTTTTATATAACATGCCCTGATTTTTTCAGGTCTACCTCTACCATTTTTAACATAAGTTAAATCAAAAACATCTACAATCCTAACTGGATCACCAGACCAAACCATCTAAGACGAATCACTCTAATATTGTCTATCAATGGAACTACAACTACCCTTTCACGGACCTATTACATTCGCATTTTCTCAAAGTACAAAGCCACTCATCCACCTAAGTATTCTCATATCAACAACACTTTCCTATAAGTCTGAGCGATATACTTTTCTATCACACAATAGGCCCGATGAATTCCTCCACTTTAACCATCCAACTTGAATTCTACTGATAACATCTTCACCTATATCACCATCACTTTGAACAATAGACTCGAGATATCTAAAATGTTCAATCCTTTTTAACAACTTGATTACCCATTGATACAATCCCGCCACAAGATCTACTATTACTAAAATTACATTCCATATATTCAATTTTAGATCTACTCAAACAAAAGTGTATTAGGAAAGCAAGTGATTTAAAAATTTAACCGAATTAAAAATTATTTTTTAAATAATATGCATCAGAATTTCATAAGATACAACACAGAATTTAAGTTATCTTAGTTGTTGATATTGTTGCTAGCATAAAAGGCATTAGACTTGACGAAAAAAAACAAGTATTTTTCTATATGACAAAAATCCAATATTGTAATTGAATAGAAGAGAAAACTAAAGATTTAGCATCAGAAGAGCAATAAATGTCATTATTGAAAAAAATAATAATAAGAAATAAGCTCAAAATTTATTCGAATTTATATTTAGAAATAAAGCTAAAATGAGAGGAAGTACATCAAAAAGACACACTACTACTTCAAAGGAGGGAATTGGACTACAAGTAAACCATGTCTTGTATTACCATTGATATTATAGGCACATGCAATAAGTTGGAGAACTCTTTCACATCAAGCATCAACTAACTAACATCTACCCCCATCATGTTATTTAAAATCCAACTAATCAAAAAATGTTATCACTAATTTTTTTTGCTGAGAAAATTGGGCTAATAAATATCAAGTAGGGTTGATATCGAGCCAACTTTGATCCAGTCCTGACCAACGCAGAAACAAAATTTTGATTCTAGTTCAACTCAAACTCAGTTAAATTGAAATAACCTTGCATCAAATAAAACTAGATCAGAATAGTTCGTACTTATGTCAAATGAAAATTATGATATAAATAAATAGGTATATTAAATAAAACATGTTGAATTATTATGGAAATACTTATGCACACAATTCTTATGGATTTACGTATGTCACACCTAAACTTTTATATTTACATGCATAGCACTTTAACTATGTATGAAAACTAGTATTATTTTTTATAAGATACCGAAGAATTGGACGCTATGCATGTAAGAATGAATGTTTTGGCGTGAGATGTGTAAATCCATAATTATGTACATAAATGCCCCATACATCAGCTATCTATCTATATATATATATCTGTGTGTGTATGTGTGTGTGTGTGACGCAAATCGTGGCATGTTGGTTGGTCGGGTTCACTGTAAGTCCCATCGGGTTACGAGTTCGATCCCCAGCGACGCTGAGTCCTTGAATATTTAGGCACATGAAGCGGGCTCTCATCATGGGGCCTAGCACTGTGTGTGTGTGTGTGTGTGTGTGTGTGTGTGTGTGATCAGATTGTTATCTTCTGTATAAGACAATTTTATACTTGTAAAAAAAGGAAAATCGCGCACACACACTGATATATATGTGTGTGTGTGTGTGTGTGTGTGTGTGTGTGTGATCAAGTTATTATCTTCTATACAGAACAATTTTGTATTTGTAAAACGAAAAAGCGCGGTAGCAGACAATTCATTGTTCTACTTTCAACGGAGATAGAGAAACCACTAAACAAGAGAATTCAATTACATTTAAAAAATGCTCCCCTTAATCATATTATTTGGTCACCAAAATGATGTCTAGCAAAAAGCAAATGAGAAAAAGGATAAAAATGAGGTGTTAAGAAGCAAGAAAATATGATTTAAAATAGAGAATATATAAAATCAAATCAATTGTTGCAAGTAACATTTGAGGCGGTAGACACTTGAAAATAAGTAAAAAGAAGCATGACAAGAATATGGTGGTAAGATGAAAATGAAAAATAGTACCATAAGAGAGATCAGTCTCGTTGGCACTCAAAAGTGTTCATGATTTCTACTTTTCAACACAATATATTAAGAGAGAATAGTTGATAAAAAAGTATGACTAAGAAGCAACGCTTATCACCAAGGCAATGAGCAAAGAGCCAATGCAATTAAAGAATATAAATATAATGCCAAATTTTGATGTAAATTAGTTCAACTTTGTTTGATTAAAACTTGTTCAACTTTACATCTTATATGAAAAATTATTTTGAATAATATTCATGTTATCTTTGTTCAAAAGAAAAAAATATATTTCGCTTATTTACATATTTGCAATAAATTAATTTGCTAAGTAGGTGCCTAATAAATGGAAGTATCAAGTGGGAGAAATCAAAGAGAGAAAGTAGAAAATTTAAGGTGAGGAGAGGAGGAAAATATATGGATATAACCCTAAAACCTAGCTTCATCAATACAACCAAAAAGGATAGTTTAGATTAATGCATTGAGGTGGATTAATTAGAATACTATATGTGGTCCTGGTTCTATGGACTGTTAGAATATAAAAAGACAAATGATAACAAAAAAGCAAAGAAAAAGTGAAAAAACAGCTAAATGAAAATTTTATCTAAAAAATAAGACCTCAACTCTATGAATAAGAGGCTCCCAACCCCCATTATTTTTGCATCCATCCTCGAATGAGACAATGAGTTGAGGGTGAGTGCTGAAAGGTGAAATCCATAAATTACTACATTTTAGTCATTCATAATCTACCTATTTTCATGTAGATCAAGTGCATAAATACTTGAGAAGGATGAAATCACAAGTTAACCTAATCACAATCTAGTTACAAAGATGAAAATAGAAAGGGCCAACATGTTCAAATAAGAATAGATCCTTGCAAAAGACTCAAAAGGATTTCAAAGTCATAAAAATACATCAAATGCTCTTAGAATCTTGATGGAAAAAATGATAGGTAGATGCTTTAAAATTTAAATCCTTTCAACCAACATAAGGACTTGACTTAACCATACAACAATCTAAATTGAAAGCATTAAATTTCAAAAGACTAAAATCAGCGTAACTATATGACATGAAGCAACAAGTTATTTAGGAATATGTTTCCATCGAAGTTGGGGGAAAAACGGTAACCGGAGTGAAAACTGCCCAAAATCACAGTAGTTCAAGGCTTCAAGGTAATGATGCTCAAGGAATTGAAATATTTATTCAACGTCAAACATCAGTTTTGATGTAATGACACTCCTAGTTCTTAACATGTACTCAAAGTGTCATTCCTTGCATTGAATTTGTTTTTCAACCTTTGCATGTAAATATAATTTTATAACCAGTCTATATACCAAAGACGATTCCACTTAGTTGCAAATACAAATAAGAACACTACTCGGTGATACAACAAATACTTCTTCAAGAGGTATATCAAAATTTCTTTAAGGCTGTTAGATATGCCACCAATGAAAAAAAAAATTAGACAATTTTAACTATCGACTCTCATGCCTACAGGTCAAGTAATTTTAGCTTATAGCTGTCGCAAAAGGATTTATTATATAATACTAATTCTTGACAATGTGGATATAATAGGAAACATCCAGCCGGTTACATCAGTATGGTAGGCTAGCCATGATCTTAGTAGAAACAAAATACACAAATATCTATTTTTCAAGATTGCAGGGCTTCAAAAAAAAAATTTATTACATGGATGCTGCAAAGTAGAAAATAGAAAGATGCCCTTTTAAAGATCGAAAAGATCTGTATCAACAGTAATAAAGCTGCATAGAAACTAGTTTTATCAAAAGCTATAATCTACATAGTAAACATTTTCTTAAAATCATCCAGTGCGACAAAATATTTTATTTTTGGCCATGAGAAAATACCGTCTTTTTGCAAATTTGGCAACTTTACCAACTAAGATGCATCTATCTAGCATCCTCACACAAAAAGACCTCCCACAAAGTTGTGATGAAACATATAATTTGTACAAAATATATTATAGAAATCTTTCCATTCTATCAAATTAATCTAATCCGAGCTTGGAAGAGTTATTCACCTGATTGTGGAAATCTCAGTAAGACTTCTAACAGAGGAAGAAAAGTTAACTTTGGGAAGCAACTTAGTTAACTCTAAAACAGTTTAAGAGTCTAAGATCTCAAATCAAAACACTACTACTCATCCTGACACCAATGCATCTTGGTGACACTTCTAACAAAAAAAGAAAAGTAAATTTTGGGAAAACAATTGAGGCAAGTCTAACACGATTTAGTTAAAAATCTCAAACCAAGATGCTACTATTCACCTTGTACCTAAACTTTGCTTTCAATCAAGTACATGTTAGACTACATAGTTATCATAATTTCAAGCACAAAAAAAACTGACATCCAAAAGTTCAAATGAATGTACTTTCATAAATTCCTAGAGTGATTATTCATGCCATTGTGTCATTGCTATAAATTCCATGTAACAATGGAAATAGCATACATGACTGCAAACTGACAAACTAATGTATTTTCCAAAAGTGTGGACAGTTGGATTAAAATGATTTGAGTAGTATTAAAGTATTCTATACAATCCCTAAATAAAATTCCTGAACAAATAATTACCCCAAAATAAATTAACCTATACGAACAACCTAAAATCGAAATGAATTACTTAAACATAAAAAGGAGAGCTGAGTACATCTCTAATAAGATACAGCATGGCGTTATCAGTAACTTCTTGAAATGCGTTATCTACATATTTTGCTTTTTAAATTAATAAAGACAAAGTGAGCTATCGGTCTAATTAATCTATAGCTGTGCTATAAAAATCAAGCATTTTTGTGCGGAAGTGCCTTGCAGTGCATGAGAAAGTGAGTTTATTCGGAGAATCATGTAAACTTCACATTAGTAGTACAAAGGAAAAGATAACTCACAATCTTATCAACGTAGCTTTGAATGGTACTATTTCTCTCTCTAATCTCCGCATCCTTCTGCTCTACCAAATCCAGAAGCTGCCGCTTTGATATACGGAGCTCTGCTGCCTCCAAAGAGAGTTTCTCTAATTCAGCATCCTTACCAATCTACAAATTAGGGCCGAGTGCCACAAGAATAAATCAGTGAAATCAACAATCAGGTGGGGGGGGGTGTTTTGGAAGTCATAGAGCACTCACCGCCTTAATATGAAGCTGATGTTTCTCAGCCTGCACATCCGCGAGCTCTGATAGACTCTTTTCGGTGGATGCAGACAGCTGAGCGTTCTCGTACTGCAGCCTCGAGAACTCTGAGTACAGCGAAGCATATTTCTGCTCGAGGAGAGCGCAGTTTTGCTCTTCGGCAATCGATTTCGCATCAGCCTCTGCCCGGACGACGTCGAGCTGCTGACGGAGATCGCAAATGAAGACGTCCGCCCTTTCCGCCACAGCTGAGGCGTCGTTAGATATGAGACAAAACTCTTCCTCCGAAAGGAATAAAGGCATGGTGATTGCAGCGGGAGGCGATCACCTACGCTGGACAATTTAGGGTTTGAGTGGCAAAGCAAGCCAGTAGCTTCGTTAAATGAAAAACGGGGAAAGAGGACATGGACGATGGAGCAGAGCGATGCCGCCTTGCTTTCCAAAATGCCCCAATCTAGAAAGCATTAATAGGCTAGGAAACAAATTTGCAGAATTATACAAATATTTAGAAGATTTACACATATACCGCTCTATTCATATGTATTTATATATCTAACACCTAAAACTATAAATCAAATTGGGAGTTTTAGTCTGTCACTCTAAAGTACTCTAATTGTACACCCTTGAAAAATTTATTTCCCTATTTATTTGCACTCAACCTCATGAACTACATTCTCATTCATGAAATCAATATGTGATTCTGACAATTTGTTGACTGAGACAATTTCATCTCGGATCTTACATTTTCTCACAACAAGTATTAACATCTTAATTAGTCAAATCAAGAAGTAAATGAAGTGTAAGGTTTCAAATCATCACAACTTCTTCCAACATTGAAGTCTAATATTTCACACAACTTTCTTTAAATACTTAATCACTTATAATTTTAAAGAAACAGATAAAGAAAATTATTTAAAATTCATGGAAAAAACACAACAACACATGAGTTAAAAAGTAGAAATCATGTACATAAACAAAAAATCTAAATTAAAGCCAAGTGTAGTCATAAAGATAAACACTTATCTCAAATCGTCTCCACCAAATGTCTTGAAGTTCCTTTGAATTATCTTTTTGAATTATCTTTTTCCACTCACAATACAAACTAACACTCAAAATAAAAAGAAAAGTGGTCGGCGGCGGCGGCGGTAACTTGGATAAATGATGGCTATGACTGTCTAATAACTGGGCTCTTCCTTTGATGATCCAAGTTTTCTTTAATAAAAATTTAAAAGGTGCTTTAGTGTCTCTTCAAAATGTGTCTCAATGATCCAAGTTTTCTTTAATAAAAATTTAAAAGGTACTTTAGTCCCTCCTTTCAAAAGCTAATTGAATGAATTTTTGAGTCCATGGATTATTTCTCACGTTTTACCAAGGGTTTCTCCAAACACCTCTTTTGAATTTTTGTGTCCATGGATTATTTCTCACGTTTTACTAAGGGTTTCTCCAAATACCTCTTTAAAATTTGTCTAAATTCAAGGAATCATCAAATAACTACTTCTACGCTTAAGTGCGGGATACCTAGTGCTTAGGAGCGGCTCTCTGGCGCATAGCGCCCCAATTCATTTTTGCACCTTCATCATTTTTGTTCCAAATTTGACCCTTTTCACTCTTTTTAGCATTTCGCATTCATTTGATTGCACCTGAAAGTTTTTGCACCTTCATCATTTTTGTTCCAAATTTGACCCTTTTCACTTCTTTTAGCATTTCGCATTCATTTGATTGTACCTGAAAGAAAAAAACACGCAAATACCTTTCATTAAAGCGCAATATCTTAATAATAGGTATAAAAGTGTGTATAAAAATACTATATATTTTAGGTGTATCACTTATGCGCCAGTGAATCCATCGAGAGACCGATCACCAACTCAGTCGCCACATACCACCACCGCCGCCTTATAAAAATACTATATATTTTAGGTGTATCACTTACGCGCCAGTGAATCCATCGAGAGACCGATCACCAATTCAGTCGCCACATACCACCACCGCCACTTTTATTTTTATTTTAAGTTGTAGTTTGTATTTTAAGTGAAGGAAGAGATTCAAAGGAACTTCAAGACTTTGGTGGAGAGAAACTGAAATAAGTTTTTATCTTTGTGGTTACATTTAGTTTTAATTTAGACTTCTTGTTTGTTTGAATGATTTCTACTTTCAAACTTAAGTGTGGTTGTATTTTCTGCATGAAATTTGAGTAGTTTCTTTATGTTTTTCCTTAAAATGATAAGTAACTAAGTATTGGATGGAAGTTGTGTGAAGTATTAGTCTTTAATGTTGGAAGAAGTTGTGATGATTTTAAACCTTGTACTTCATTTAATTTTTGATTTGGTCAATTAAGGCGTTAATACGTGTTGTGAGAACATGTATGATCTGAGATGATATTGTCTTAGTCAACAAATAGTAAGAATCACATGAAAATTTCATGAATGATAATTCATATGATTGAGTGCAAATAAATAGGGAAATAAACTTTGAAGGGCTTTAGAGTGTAATAGAATTAGAGGACTTTAGAGAGATAGAGGACTTTAAAGTGACAGGTTAAAGCCCCCAATTTGATTTATAATTTTAGGTTTTAATACGTGATGTTAGCCCCGTGATGGAGGGAGAATAGGGAACTCTAGAGTGAGAGCTAGTATCTTCCTTACCTAACCCGTTTTCAAGACTATTCAAAATTTAAATTAGTTAATGTTCTTTATAGCATCTCTAGTAAGGGTAAAGAATATTATTGTTCCTATTTGGTAGTGGTAGAACACAATTAGAATACTTCCACAATAGAATTCCTATACTTATTACTAATTCATGATAAGAAAAAATATATTTTATTTATATTGCCTTAACCTTGCAAGTATCTAGTTAAATTAGTATGTTGTTTATTATTTACTTTTAATTTTCAATTATCAAAAATTATAAAAAAAAAATTGAACTTTCATTCATATTATAACATCTAGAGTTTGAGTACGAATGGTTTGTTAAGTAGAATTTGTTATCTAATTTCTCCTTTTTTGATGTTGCATATTGTAGCTATTCTTATGGGTTTGATATTTAAGGCTTAATCAAAAAGTCCTATATTACTTGATAACGTTACGTATACTTGTGATGAAAAATCACATGAAAATTTTCATTCATACAACCTCATGTGATTTTTTCGAATTGTTGACTAAGACAATATCATCTCGGTTCTTACATGTTCTCACAACAAATTTTAACATCTAGATGGACCAGATCAAAAAGCAAATGAAGTACATGGAATTAAATCATCACAACTTCTTTTAACATTAAAGATTAATACTCTCCACAACTTCCATCCAACACTTTAATTACTTATCATTTTAAGGAGAAAGATAAAGAAAACTACTCAAAATTCATGGAGAAAACAAAACCACACTTTAGTTTAAAA
>NW_018164444.1:1953660-1954340 GCF_001263595.1 Phalaenopsis equestris
CAAATCCTCCACCAAACTCTTGAAGTTCCTTTGAATCTTTTCTCTCTTACAACACTCTTAACTCTCACAATAAAACTAAAAACAAAAAGGAAAAAGTAAATTTGTGGTGCCTGAAAAATCTCTCCAAAAGTTTCTCCACGAACTATTTTAAGAACTTCTCAGGACTCCCCTCTTTTTTCTCTCAACTTTCTTCTTTTATAATTTTCGAAGACGTGTCTTGGTATATCTTCAAAATATGTACTCCAAAGGACACCTCCTTTCATAACTCCTTTTTTTCATAATGTTGTTTCTAGTGGTCATAACCACTCTCTTTAGCCAATAGGTGCCTCAAATGTCCCATCAAAATTTGGCAAAATGAAGTAAATCATCACATAACTGCCTCTGGTGCTTAAGTGTGAGGCCTCTAGCGCTTAGGCGCGGCCTTCTCTATTTCACCAACATTTAAGCGTCGGATCTGGCGCTTAGGCGTTAAAACATTTTTGCTCCAAATTTAATCTTTTTTCACTCATTTAACAATTTTCACCTGCTCCAAATTTGATCTTTTTTCACTCATTTTAGCAATTTTCACCTTTTTTCCTTGTATCTAAAAGAAAAACACACAAATACCTTCCATGAAAGTGTAATATCTCAAAAATAGGTATAAAAATGTGTCTAAAAATACTATATATTTTAGGTGTATC
>NW_018164444.1:1955096-1963306 GCF_001263595.1 Phalaenopsis equestris
TTGAAATAACATGCTTACAAGAATTTTTATACCCTAATTATACAAGTATAAAACTAAAAACAGGAGTAAAATTAATTTTTGATCAATTTTCTATCATTTTAATTTTAATTCAACATGTTGAGAATCATTAGACTTCTAAGTAGTGGGTACAGACATAAAAAATAAAAAAACACACTAACTTTGATTTCACAGTCTAAAGATAAAAACAAGCAAACTAACAAGATAAAAGAAAAATACAGGGTAGCAATTTTTTGAAATTAAAGTTTAAAATTAAAGCTAAAAAGATTTTCAACTTTTCAAAAGACATAGAAATAAGTTCAATCCTAACTAACTAAAACACATTACTCAACACACAACAACAATTACTACCCTAGAATTTAAAAACAAATACTAACAAAACACAAACATTACAATACCAATTAAACAAAAAAAAATCAACACATCACATAGTCTAAACAAGTACACGAATTCAAATGTCTCAAGTTCACACCACGTAGTCTATCACATATTAAAAATATAAAAATAACTTAGTTCTCCTCCTCATCATCTGAATTATCGTTGAGGCCATAATCAGGGTATCTTGAATATGAAGGAAATTCATCTCCTTGGTTACCCCTAATGAGGCTTTCCAAATATGAGTGAAATTTCTCCTCATAATCACTATGCCTTCTAGCATACCCATCAATATGTTCTATAAAATGCTCTAGATTTTGAACTTTATCTGTGGTATAATTAATATTATCGATCATCCTCTGCAATAATTGATTATGAGTTTCATTAGACTCACCTATAAGCATAAACTACACTTTTTATGCAATTTCTATAGATTTTTCTTCACTTTCCACCATGAATAGTGATTTTTGGGTTTTTCCAAATGTACCCAAAATACATGGTGAAAATCTAAAATTTTTACATAGAAGTGAAGCTCTTACCTTAAAAAATCTAAATCTAGCAATTTTGACTCAAATATTTTGGCTCAAATCCACCAAGAAATCTCCACAAAAAGGTTTGCCCTAACTTCTAAATCGCGAACTCGAGAGAAAGAAGACGACAACAGGAGTAAAATTGGAGAAGGCGAAGCAAAGGTGCGTTAATGGAGTTTTTTGGACCGATTTTTCACTTAAAAAGATTCACGAACTGGTTTTTGTGAACCAGCGCTTAAGCACGAATATGTGGTGCTTAGGCGCCTGCCTCTCGGGTTACATATCGCTTAAGCACAAGAATGTGGCACTTAGACGCTAGTGCACGGTTTTTGATATTTTTGAACTTAAGTAAAATGCACTATTAGCCTAAGTATACCACCCCTAAATGGTCTTACAACCCTTAAATGACTATTTTCCTCTCCTTTAACTCTCCTCTCTCTCAAAATTCTCCAATATAACTAATTCAATTCAAGGCTAAAATAACATAAATTTACACGCAAACAAACACATATATTCATTTACGAACTATTATAAGCAACAATCAACACATAATTCTCATTCCAAAGAGTCTCAGATCAGAAAATTTTCTAAATACAAACACTAAACAAACATACTCAATTAAACACATAAAAGACATAAAAAATAAAAACAAGATTTAACACTAACACATAAAAATAACTTCTCCTAACAAACAAACTCTAAAACTGAACTTACTTCCATTCTTCATTTGTTGGAATAATTTTCTGCCTTTCATTAGTCTCTCTTGGCCATTTGGAATACAAAGTTGATAAAACAGACGATGGTGATGAGCTATGATACAATTTTCTTTAATCCATATAACTAGTATGGCTAAATTGCATTTTTAATTGCCATCCAATATGCTCTAGTTGTGCATTAACTTATTAACTTCATCATTAACTTCATTTACCTTTGTCTTAAGTAAAGCCACGCTAGTCTCAATTTTGTTGATCTTTTCCACTATTCCTTCAATAGTAAAGGCTAATAAACTGTTATAAATCTCTTATGCACTTTAACTAATGAATTTTTTCCTCATGGACTCTTCCTTTTTCTTCAAATCCATCTTCCATGAAGACATTTTCTCAAAATCTCTCTTTTTCTTAGACTTTTACGGCTAAAAGTGATTATGGGGTGGAATTCCATCACAAAACCCTTTTATTTATAGGCCTAAATCCTTCAAATAACTTCTAGGCACGTCCTAAAACTGCCATGAAACGTTTAAGTTAACCAATTGGCAGTTATAGCTTCTAGAAATTGAATTTCGCACATAGTTTTTAGCATCCACACTTAAGCGTCGAATAAGTGCCAGTGCTCAATTTTGCACCAGTCAACTTTACGTCCAAATACACATTCTAACATATTTAGATCACTAAATAAAGACTTAAAATCACTACTAACACATAATAGTCTCAAAAATAATACCCCAAATTTTCTTAATCACACTCAAACAACAATCAAAGCCAAAAAACACGAAAAAATATTGGTTGCCTCCCACAAAGCGCTTGGTTTTACGTCGTCAGCCCGACATAACCAATGTTTATTCTGGTTGACCCAACATCATTCGATCATTAAATTTACGTTGATCTCCTACAAAATAAGGTTTCAGTCTATGAACATTCACTTTAAATACTTTTTTAGTTTTAGGATCTTTGATATCCATAGCTCCATAACGATAAAATTTCATTAAAACTAATGGGCCTATCCACCTGGACTTAAGTTTGCCTGGAAATAATCTTAACCTTGCATTATAGAGCAAAACTTGTTGCCCTGACTGAAAATTTTTAGTAAAAATCCTTCGGTCATGCCACATCTTCATCTTTTTTTTTGTAAATCTTAGCACTCTCATAAGACTCACTCCTTATTTCTCTTAGAAATATTATCTACTCTTTGACATATATCACAAGTTTTGAGATACGCATTAACATCTCTAAAGATATTAAACCAATTAAATCCAGATTGTAAAATTTTGTATGTTGTTTTATCAACGCCAAAATGTCCCCTAAAATCATAATTATGACATTTTTAGATAATTTCATAAGTTTTTTCTAAAGGTACACATCTTCAAATCATCAGATCATTTCCTTGTTTATATAAAAATGGGTCATCCCAAAAATAAGTCTTAGCTTCAGATATAAATTTTCTCTCTGTTGGTATGTCATTCCATAGGATCTAATATCACTTACAAGAAAGTTCACAATGTCAGCATACCACAGAACACACCACTCATTAATATTGAATAGTTTTTCATCTGGAAAATGTTCATTAATTTCTTTTTCAAAACAGAGTGGTTTTTCTAACTCCAATCTGAACAAATGATCAACAATTTGATTTTCAGTCCCCTTCATATCTACTATTTCAAAGTCAAATTCTTGCAATAGAAGAATCCATCTCATAAGTCTTGGTTTAACATCCTTCAACATCCTTATTTTTCATTAAGTACTTAATAGGAGAATGATCTGTATGCACTATGCAATGAGTTTCAATTAATTATGATCTAAACATATCAAAAGCATATACTATTTCTAATAACTCTTTCCCAATAGTCATTTAATTAATTTGAGCTATGTTAGAAGTATTACTGCCGTGGTATATAACTCTAAATATTTTATTGTGTCATTGTCCTAAAACTGACCCGATAACATAATTACTAGCATCGCACATTAAATCAAATGGTTTAATTTTTCCTTTAATAACTCAAAAGCTTTTAGGCATTCTTCATCAAAATTGAAAATTATTTCTTTCTCCAGTAAATGGTATAAAGACTTTGTAATTTTTTAAAAGTTTTTAATATATCGTTTGTAGAATCCAACATGTCCTAAAAAACTCATAATTTCCCTTACATTTGTTGCATAAGGTAAATTATCGATCACTTGAATTTTGATATTTGATGTCTATTGTTGCATAAGGTAAATTATCGATCACTTGAATTTTATCAGGGTCTATTTCTTTCCACACTATTTTCTGATATTTGATGTCCTAATACAACTCCTTCTGCTACCATTAATTGACATTTTTCCCAATTAAGGACTAAATTTATTTCTTCACAACGCTTAAGAACATTAGATAAATGTTATAAACATGAGTAAAATGAAGTTCCAAACATTGAAAAATCATCCATAAATACCTCAATCCCTTTTTTAATTAAATCACAAAAAATTGCCATCATACATCTTTAAAATGTAGCAGGGGCACTACATAAACCAAAGAGCATTCTTCTAAATACAAATGTACCATAAGAGCTGGTAAAATTTGTTGTCTTGATCCTCAGAAGTTATTTGAATTTGGTGATAACCAGTATATCCATCCAGAAAACAAAAGTATTTATGCCCAGCTAGTCTATCCAGATCCAGTATCCACCATTTGATCGAGAAAGGGTAGTGAAAAATGATCTTTCCTAGTGACAAGATTTATTTTTTTATAATCAAAGCATATTAGCCACCCTGTGACTTATTTAGTAGGTATTAACTCATTAATTTCATTCATAGTCACAGTTACTCCTCCTTTCTTAGGAACGCAGTGAATTGGACTAACCCATGCACTATGTGAAATAGGGTAGATAATTCCAGCATCTAATCACTTTAAAATTTCTTTCTTTACTTCTTCTTTCATAACAAGATCTCCTTTCAGGATCAGCCCTGGGTTTGCAGTTTTCATCCATACGAATTCTATGCATAAAAATTGAAGGACTGATTCATTTAATATCAGTTATTGTCCATCCAAAGGCTTTCTTAAAATTTTTCAAAATTTTCATCAATCTTTCTTCTACTTCCACCATTAACTTTGAGGAAATTCTAACTGGTAACATAGAGTAATCTCCTAAAAAGGCATATTTTAAATGATAGTAAGTAATTTCAACTCAAGTTATGGAGGTTTTTCTATTGATAGACAAAATGATTTATCTTTTTCTATTATGTCCAAAATTTCAAATCTTTCTTGAACATAATTTGAATCTTCCTTAAAAAGATCTTCACATTGATCTAATTCCTCTTTTTACTCGTGTTTCAAATCTTTTATTTTAGATTTTTCTTCATAATTAGTTTTGAAATGGAATTCACTTAAGTATCTTATAACATCTATTCTATAGCATTTATCATCTTTACCTTTTGCAGGATATTTCATTAATCTTGAAATGTTAAAAGTAACAGTTTGATCATTGACGTGCATAGTTAATTCCCCTTTCTGCACATCTATCATTGCTCTTCCTATGACTAGGAAAGGTATTTCCGAAATAATAGGTATCTCTTTATCTACCTCCATATCCAGCACAATGAAATCAATAAGAAAGCTAAATTGATCCACTTTCACTATAACAACTTCTATAACTTATTTAGGGTACGTTATCAAACGATCTCTTGCAATGAAATCAATAGAAAAGATAAATTGATCCACTTTCACTTAAGCATCTTCTATAACTCTCTCAGGATATGTTATTGAGTGATCTGCTAACTGCAGAGTTACAGTAGTAGGGGATATTTCTCTAAATCCCAATATCTTAAATATTGATAATGGCATAGGGTTAATGATTGCACCTAAATCACATAAAGCTTTCCAAAAAAAAAATCTATCTCTTATTGCACATGGAATTGTAAAGCTGTGAGGATCTTTAAACTTTTCAGGAAGCTTTTTATAAATTATTGTACTGCACTCCTCACTAAGTGCAATAGTCTCATTATCTTCAAACTTCCTTTTCCTGTTGAGAATATCCTTCATAAACTCTACATAGCTTGGTATTTGTTTTAAGGCTTCAGCAAATGAAATAATAATTGTAGCTTCTTAAAAATTTCTAGAAATTTTTAAAATTACTTATCCAACTTCTATTGACAAAGTCTCTGAGCAAATGGAGGTAGTGGTTTTTTCAAATCAATTTTCAGCGGAAAATAGGTCTTTCAGAATCTTTTAGAGTGTCCTCTTTTAATTCATCAATTTATTCTCTCTACTTCAGTTTCTTTTTGAACCCTGCCTTCCAACTCTCTTCCACTTCTAAGTTGAACGACTTTTACTTGCTCTCTACTCTGGTCTTTCAGATTTGTTTCAGTATTACTAAGAAGTGTTCCTTGGGATCTATTACTTAATGAATTTGCGATTTGTCTAAGTTGATTCTCAATATTTCTAATTATAGCTCCTTGACTTTGTAACTGATTTTCCATTTGTAACACCACTTCTTCTATAGACAACTTCTTTTCCTTAAATGGAGGACTACTGTTGTAACCTGGAGGACGATTAAGTAGATCTATAATTATTATTCCCTTGGTTGTTCAAAATTCCTAATAGGTTTCCTTGATTGTTACCCCATTGCTGATTATTACCACTCGTAGTATTATTTCAATTGAAGCTTGGATGATTCTTAGATTGGATGGTTATTCCATCCTGGGCTATAATAATTTGAATATGGGTTATTCTACTTGTATTTATGACATTAAAAATTTCAAATGATGCTTGAGAATCTACCATTTGGCCTAATGAATTCTCTTCAATCATAGAAATTGGTTGAGAAAAATTCATTCCAAATTGGTTTCATAAATATTAGCTACTTTCTTATGATTTACCCTCTCAGAAGGCCATTGAAAATTATTGGTAGCCATTTTTTCAATTAAAGCATAAGAGTCATGAAATGGTTTTAACATCAATGAAACACCAGTAGCGGCATCGATAATAGATCTAAGAGATCCAGCTAATCCATTATAAAATGTTTGATTATTAATCAATCTGGTATAGCATGGTGTGGACACTTTCTTAAGAGTTTTTTAAATCATTCTCATGCTTCATATACAGATTCCCCTTGAGACTGACTAAAAGATGTAACATCATTTCTAAGCTTCGCAGTTTTTTACGGTGGAAAATATTTAGCAAGGAATTTTTGTGCTAAATCATCCCAAGTTCTGATAGATTCAGGTGCTAACAAATTCAATCACATCTTAGTTTTATCCCTCGGTGAGAAAAGAAATAACCTAAGTCTTTTGATAGTTTTATCCCTCGGTGAGAAAAGAAATAACCTAATTCTTTTGACATCATCTGATATACCATCATATTTAAATGTAGCGCACAATTCTAAGAAATTGGCAAGATGTAAATTTAAGTCTTCAGTTGGTGATCCCCCAAACTGACTATTTGCTACCATTTGGATAATAACATATTTAAGTTCAAATAAATTAGCCACTATAGTAGGTTTTTGAATAAGTAGGTTTTTGAATATTACAACAGGTTTTTGAATATTACAACGAAGTTCATCTACCGTAGGGTTGGCATAATCTCGTAAAGGTCTAAATTCTTGATGAATTTCAATATTTTGATCATTTTAGTTTGCCATTTCTGTAATCATTTTGGTTTGCCATTTCTGTATTTTTTAGATTTTTCAAAAATTTTAATTTTTTTTTGTTTTTTTTTATTTTTTTAACAGTTCTCTTTGATTCAGAATCGTAGGGCACTAGTCTTTCAGAACCTGAATTATGCATACACTAACATAAAATAAAATAAAATAAAACACACACAAAAAATAAAATACTATAAGAAGATATTCCTACAATAACTCTTAAAGTTTAAATAAGACTTTCTAAAATAGAAATTTACTTTTAATCAATCTCCTCGGTAACATCGCCAAAAACTTGATCCTGACTGTTTATATGCAACAATATAATAATGTATGCAATTATATTCTTCATTTATCTTTCCTACTTTGCAACAACACCAAAAACTTGATCCTGAAAAAATAAGAATTTAACTTTTTAATTTATATATACATAGGGATGATACTACGAAAGTATACATATCGTTATCAAGTAATATAAGACATTTTTATTAAGACCTGAAAATCAAACCCACATAGAAGATTATGCAATGTGCACTTTTAGAAAGTTTTTCTATTTTTAGAAAGATAATTACTTAAACTAAAAATGATTTTTGTAAGAATTTAAAATTAAAATATTTTTTGGTATTTTTGATATTTTAACCAAACAATAAAAAGATAACTAAAGTTTTTGTAGAATAAAAGTATTTAATATGAAAATATCTTTCTTCTTATCATGAATCAGTAATAAGTATAGGAATTATGTTTTGGAAGTATGCAAATTGTGTTGTGTCAAATAGGAGCTATACTATTCCTTACCCTTACTAGAGATGTTATAAAGAACATTGGCTAATTTAAAGTTTGAATAGTTATGAAGACCGGCTAGGCAAGGAAGATACTAGCTCCCACTCTAGAGTTCCCTCGATTCCCTCCACCTGGGGGCTAACATTCTCGTATCAAAACCTAAAACAATAAACCAAGTTGGG
>NW_018164444.1:1963448-1977947 GCF_001263595.1 Phalaenopsis equestris
CAACACTTTAATTACTTATCATTTTAAGGAGAAAGATAAAGAAAACTACTCAGAATTCATGGAGAAAACAAACCACACTTTAGTTTAAAAGTAGAAATCATTGTCAAACCAACAAGAAGTCTTGATTAAAATCAAAAGTAGTTTAAAAAGAAAGATAAAACTTATCTCAAATCCTCCACCAAACTCTTGAAGTTCCTTCGAATCTCTTCTCTCTAACAACACTCTTAACTTTCAAAATAATACTAAAAAAAGGAAAAAAACTAAAAATAAAAAGGAAAATAAAAAGGAAAAAGTAAATTTTTGGTGCCTGAAAAATCTCTCCAAAAGTTTCTCCACAGACTAATTCAAGAACTTCTCAGGACTCCCCCCTTTTTTCTCTCAACTTTCTTTTTTTATAATTTTTCAAGAGGTCCATTGGTATCTCTTCAAATGTGTCCTGATTCGATGTATTTTCCAAGGGATGCCTCCTTTCACAAGTCTTTTAACCATATTTTTGTTTCTAGTGGTCATAACAACCTTTTTTAGCCAATAGGTACCTCAAATGTCTCTTCAAAATTCAACAAAATGAATTAACTCATCAAATAACTGCCTCTGGCGCTTAGGCGTGGCCTTCTCTGTTTCACCGGCGCTTAAGCGTTGGATCTGGCGCTTAAGCGCCAAAACACTTTTGCACCATTTTTGCATTTTTGCTCCAAATTTGATCTTTTTTTACTCCTTTTAGCATTTTTCACCTTTTTACTTGTACCTGAAAGAAAAACACACAAATATCTTCCATTAAAGTGCAATATCTCAAAAATAGGTATAAAAATGTGTCTAAAAATACAATATATGTTAGGTGTGTCAGTAACCCATAGTTATCTGTGTGTTTATTTTGAATGTTATTTTTGAATGTTATGTTAGAATGTTATGTTATTGTGTTTGATTTAGAAACTTTTGGTAGTATTTTGAATATAGTATGATTTAGTAAAAATTCTATGACCTTAAAAGATGACTGAGACATGTTAGAATGAGTGTTTGGACGTTGAACTGACCTGTGCTAAATTAAGCACTGGCGCTTAAACGCGACAGCTTACTAAACGTGTTAAATTATATTTCTAGAAATTTTAAACATGGTTTAGTGGGTTTAAACGTGGGTTAGTGGTCTAAGAATGTGTTTAGTAGTTTTAGGCTTGATCTAGAGCCTATAAATAGAAGGGTATGAGGAGAAGTCTCACCACACTTCAATTTTAACCCTAAATTCTAAGTGAAGAGTGAGAGTTCTTGGAAAGATGTCATCTTAGGAGAGTGATTTGAAGAAAAAGGAGGAAGAAATGAAGAAGAAGTTCATTAGTCAAAGTGCGCAAGAGTTATATAATGGTTTTCTAGCCGTTAATATTGAAGGGATAACAAAGAAAATCACTAAAATTGAGGCTGACGTGGCTTCAATTGAAGCAAAGGTGATGGAAGTTAACACACATCTAGAGCATATTAGATGGCAACTTAAGATGAAATTTAGGCAACTTAAGATGCAATTTAGCCATACCAATTTTATTGAAGAAGCAGACAAGGCTATGTATATGAAAAACAAATGGATTGAAGAAGACTCAACCAAAGTTCTTCACCATCGTCCATTCTATCAGATTTATATTCCAAATGCCTAAGAAGAGACTAATGATAGGGCATGATTTGTTCCACTAGAAGGAGGGTGGAATTAAGTTCTTTGTTTAGTGTTTGTTTGTGTTAAGTGTTTTTTTATTAGTGCTAAGTTTGTTTTTTGTGCTCTTAATGTTATGTTTGTTTAGTGTTTGTGTTTAGGAACTATCTCATCTAAGGCTCTTTGGATCAAGAAATTATGTATTGAAAATGTTTGTAATTGTTCCTGAATTAATATAAGTCTCTGTTTGTATAAAATTTCATGTGATTTTGTGTTGAATTGAATTAGTTAAGGTTGGTGAATCTTAAGGAAGAGGGAAGTTAAATGGGGAAGAAATAATTTATTAGAGATTTATCAGACTAATTAGGGGTGGTTGACTTAGGCTAGAAGTGCATTTTACTTAAGTGCATTTTACTTAAAACCTATGCACTGGCGCCTAAGCGCCAAGACTCCGTACTTAAGCGCTGGCTAACCCGAGAGGTAGGTGCCTAAGCACCGGTTCATGTAAACCGGTTTACAAACAGTTCGTAAACCTGTTCGTAAATGGTTTAGAGTGAAAATTTGTGCAGAAAACCTCCATTTTTCCCCAACTTCATCTCCTACCTTCAGTTTTTGCATGTTTGAGAGGTATGGCATCATCTTAAGTGAACATTTATTAGTGGTTTCAAGCCAAATTTGCTAGATTTGATCTTCTCGAGGCAAGAGTTTCACGTCTATGTAAAAAGTATCTATTTTCATCATGTATTTTGAGCACATTGTGGATTTGACTGAAAATCACTATTCATGGTGAAATTTTGAGAAAAATCTATGGAAAATACATAGAAATGTTAGTTTAAGCTTTTAAGAGTTGAGTTTAATTTAGAGTTGAATTTGGGATTTATTGTGAATTTTATATGATTTTTAGAAATGGTCCCAAGAATGAAGTAAAGGGAAAGCTCATTTTGATTCAAACAAGTTTATTAGTTCAAGAGCTCGGGATAGATATAATGATGCATTGATGTTGAGGAAATTGATACCTGAGAGATTTTTTAAGAGTCCAAGTGAAGCAGTAGAAGACTTGATTGTTCGCCTACAGTGAGAGTGTTTTTGTTATTTTTCTATTGTGGCCGTTATTTATGTTGTTTAGGAGTTCTATGTGAATCTCCCTGAAGTTGAAGAAGAATGAGTCATTTTCGAGGAAAACAAGTGCATTTCTCCCCGGAGGTAATAAATCTGTTCTATCAGTTGCCCCCTAGTACATTATATTTTTATTCAAACTATAGTCCAAATGAGGAGGAATTAGATGAGATTATATCATCATTGTCTGGTAGAAGGGGATTGTAGAAGATTACTAATGAAAGAAGAGTAAACTTCCTCACGTCAAAGTTAGATGCCACATCAAAGCCGTGGCACTACTTTATTTATGCTCGTTTGCTACCAACAAACCATCTCAGTGAAGTAACCTGAGAGAAAGCTACATTGAACTATTGCATTCAACAACTAAATCCCATTGATATTAGAGCTCTGATTTATTAAACTATCACCAGTTTTGTCGTCGCTATTACTACGGCAGGTTTGGGATTTGCAACCTTTATCTTTTCATTATGCGAGCAAGCAAGTGTTAGATTTGATAGTTGGGAAGAAATACTGCAGCCACTCAAGCCCAATATAAGTGTTAATGTGAAATCTTATTCACATCACTCAGTCTTTGGCTAGAGAGGTGGATTTTCTAGCAATTCAGGTGCCTCTACATCTCGTGCTTCTACCTTAAGTGATTTGACATCGCAAGTTCAGACTTCTGAATCTGATTCGCAGCCACAATTATTGCAGAGAATGTTAGATAACATCAATTATACTGCTAATAAGGTATTGAATTTAGAAAATTTTGTAGATCATATGAATGAATATATGAGGATACATAGTGATTATGAAGAGAAATTCCACTCTTTCATGAAAAACCTCCTGAGAGGTGACCAGAGTGTAGTTTTCCATCCATATCCAAAATATCCATCATATGAGCCTACAGTTGTTTGACAAAGTGATGAAAGTGATGCTGATGAGGAGGAAGAAGATTAGACTGAGTTCTGTAGTTTAGATTTTATGTATTGTTGTAAAATTTTTGGTGGTACAGTTTTACTGTACTATTGTTTTGTTTTGAGTTAAACTTGTTAAGGCTGTTATTTTTTATTGTGCTTTATTTTGTTAGACACTGCTGTGATGTATTTATATTATTGTGAGTAGTAATATTATGTTTTGTGGTAGTAATTTTTATAACTGTGTTGTCTAGTGTATTTAGTTAGTTTTTATTGAACTTAATCCAAAATCCTGGGTAGGTTTATAATATTACTAACTTCACTTAAGAACTTCATGTCTTAAATTTTTAATTCACTACCAGATATTTTCTTTATGTTGTGGTTGTGAATGTCTATTAGTTAGTTTGTTTGCTTTTATATTATCCTCCACTGCATAGAAGTCTAATGAATCTATATATTAAATTAAAGTAAAATTTGATGAATTAAAATTTCACTCATGTTTTAAATATTTGTACTTGTATATTTAGGATGTAAAAATTTTCTGCAAGCATGTTAATTTTAGTTTTCATTCCTACCTATATCTATGTGATGCTAAAATGTTTTATCCTATTAAAAATTTAGGTTTGGGAGAATGAAAAATTTTCTAATAACTTGAAGTTTATTTGTTCTCAAATGTACTACAAATAAAATTACTTTTGATTTGAAAAAAAAATAATTATGTATATGAAGTTATATTAGGGAAGTAAAAATTAGAATATATAAATAAGTAAAAGAATTTAGTTAAAACTTATAGTAATTAGTGTGGAAATGATAAATATCGTGTAACTATCTTTAGTAGGAGAAATTATATTTTTTTAAAAATTTAGAGTGTTAATTAGTGTGGAAATGATAAATATCGTGTAACTATTGTTAGTAGGAGAAATTATATTTTTTAAAAAATTTAGAGTGTTAGACTTTTAGTTTCAATACTTCAATTTATTTTATTAAAAATAAATTTCAAAACTAGTGATATATTTTTAAGTAAAAGATTTATATCAGAACTTTGCTTTAGGAAATGAGGAGTGTAATTTAAAATCATTAAAGGCTTATCCAGATATAGTAATCCTCACCTACAAAAAAGTTACAAAAAAATGGAGGAGAAGCTTTTGGACTAGTGCCTAATCAAAAATTAGTTCGACATCTAATCTTTTTAAATTATAAAACTTGAGAAACTCTTAAACTTAAGAATATAATATAGTAAGTATAATTATTCTTAATAAAAATTTTTGAAGTTGAGAAAATATATTGCATAAACTCTATATTTGGAGAATTTACAAAATTTCTGATCAAGATAGAAACTCATATTTTCAAACTTCTTTACTTTGAAAATTTCTAAACTCTAAGTTGGTCTCATTTACTAATATTTTTTTTAAAATTGGACTACTATATTTTTAGATCAAAATTTTAGAATATCCTAAAGAAACTTATTTACATAATCCACTTATTTTGTTTTTAAAGGATTGAAGTGTCACTTGAGGACAAGTAACATTTTAAGTTTAGGATATTTTAATACACCTAAAATATATAGTCTTTATGTACACATTTTTATACTTATTTTTTGAGATATTGTACTTTAATGAAATGTATTTGTGTTTTTTTCTTTTAGGTACAATCAAATGGATGAAAAATGGTGAAAGGAGTGAAAATGGATCAAATTTGAAGCAAAAATGAAGAAGACGTGAAATTGAAATGAGGCAAAATGAGGCGTCCAGGACTAGCGCTTACACACCACTGAATCCATCGAGAGCCTAACCACCATTTCAGTCACCCACACGCCACCGCCACCGCCCATAGCCACCACTGCCACTTTTATTTTTATTTTAAGTTGTAGTTTGTATTGTAAGTGAATGAAGAGATTCAAAGGAACTTCAAGACTTTAGTGGAGAGGAATTGAGATAAGTTTTTATCTTTGTGACAACATTTGGTTTTAATTTAGACTTCTTGTTTGTTTGCACAATTTCTACTTTCAAACTTAAGTGTGGTTGTGCTTTTTCCATGAAATATGAGTAGTTTTCTTTATCTTTTTCCTTAAAATGATAAGTGACTAAGTATTGGATGGAAGTTTTTGTGAAGATTTAGTCTTTAATGTTTGAAGAAGTTGTGATGATTTTAAAACTTATACTTCATTTACTTCTTGATTTGGACAATTAAGGTGTTAATACCTGTTGTGAGAACATGTATGATTCGAGATGTATTTCTCAGTCAACAAATGGTAAAAATCACATGAAATTATATGGATTAGAATGTAATTCATAAGATTGAGTGCAAATAAATAGGAAAATAAACTTTGAAGGATGTTGAATTAGAGGACTTTAGAGTGACGGGCTAAAGCCCCCAATTTTATTTATAATTTTAGGTTTTGATACATAATGTTAGCCCCCAGGTAGATGGAGAAGAGGGAACTCTAGAGTGAGAGATAGTATCCTCCATACTTAACCCGTCTTCAAGACTATTCAAACTTTAAATTAGCCAATGTTCTTTATAGCATCTCTAGTAAGGGTAAATAATGTTATTGCTCCTATTTGACACAACACAATTAGAATACTTCCACAATAGAATTTCTATAATTATTACTGATTTATGATAAGGAAAAAAATATTTTATTTGTATCGCCTTTGCCTCACAAGTATCTAGTTAAATTTAGTTAGTTTTTAACTTTATTTTCAATTATAAAAAAATAAAAAAAATTGAACTTTCATTCCTATTATAACATCTAGAGTTTGAGTAAGAATATTCTGCTAAGTGGAATTTGTTATCTAATTTCTCCTGATTTAAAGTTGCATATTGTAGTTATCCCTGCAGTTATCTCTGCGGGTTCGATATTCAGAGCTTAATCAAAAAGTTCTATATTAGTTGAAAACGATATGTATACTTGCGTAGTATTGATCCCGATGTTCTAGAATGATGTAAAATGCGATGTATGCGATTATATGCTTAATTTCCTTAATAATGATTCTCACTTTACAACAATGCTAAAACCTTGATCTAAAGTAAAAGCTAGGTAAATTTTTCATGATGAAGCAAATAAGAATACAATTATAATATTAAATATGAAATACTATGCAACTACACGTATCGTTATCAAGTAATATAGGACTTTTTGATGAAGCCCCAAATATCAAACCCACAGGGATAAATAACAATATGCAGCTTACAAAAAAAAGTAATTAGGTAACAAAATTTTACTTAGCAAAGCATTCTTACTTAAAAATCTAGATGTTATAATATGAATGTCTGTAGTAATCCGTTCGAGAGCTTTTACTTCTATTTCATCGTCAGTGATAAGTACCAACGGTAAGCCATATTGATAGATGATGCCTATCTAAATAATGTTTTGGAGGATGTCTATAGTAATCCATTCAATAGCTTTTACTTCTATTCATTTTGAAAATAAGGGAGAAATGACCTAAGGATATCGAGTCCCCAGATGGCAAAAGTTTAGGGACTAACATCTGATTTTAGCTTCTATGTCAGCTAGTGTTACAGAGCATATTTTTGACACTACTTGCATCTCCTAGAGAACTCCTTTGTATCCTTAATGAGGGTTTGTTAGAAGTAGCCTTTCCTTTAAACACGATATGCCAAAGTCTTTCCTTCAGAATGATTTCCACATTTGCCTGATTGTATATCTTGGAGGATTTCTTCTGCCTTGTTCTCCCTAACACATCACAGAAGTAGTGGAGTGGTTGACCCTCATAAAATTTTACCTTTAATAATGATATATTGTTTAGCTTTTAATTTGAACCTCATTTGATCCATTATTTCTTCTGGGATCTTTACGATCTCTACATATTGGATGAAGGAATCCATCCAACTCTTTGTGCTTTCAACTTCCACTTCTATGACTTCTGGTTTCTCAAGGGTTGGTTGGAGAAGTCTTTGGGGCATCCCCTCTCAAAAGCAAATGTTCTTTAATAGAAGGTCTGCTAGCTGATTTTACTCCTGAGTAAGATGCTCAATCCAGAAGTCTGCAAACTTCCTTATCTCCAATTTTGCTTTGCTCAAATTTTTTATCATTTTATCATTTCAAGTTTTGAATTCTTCATTGAATTGATTAATCACCAATTGCTAATTTAACTTTACTATCATATGTAAAATGCCCATTTTGAGGGCTAAGCATAGACATATTATTAGTGCTTTGTATTTTACTTGATTGTTTTTTTACCTCAAACTCAAGGATGATCGAGTGATAAAGATATTCTTTGGTCAGACCGTTGAATGGTAGTTTCATTCCTACTCTCGCCTGGCTTGAGGCTCCATCAGTTTGTAAAGTCCAGCTTTGATAGTTGATATCTGCTCCTCCACTTGATTCACCTTATTTGGAGAAGTCTGCTAGAAAATATGCTAGAGGCCAAACACTGATCGCTATTTGTAGAAAGTAGGTGACGTCATATTCACCAAGTTCCACAACCCACATCAAGAGTCAACTGAAATGGTATGGCCGAGTGAGCACAATTTTGAGTGGATGGTTAGTGATGACCTTGATATGGTGCATTTAGAAATACAATGGAGGATACAGGTAGAAATAATTAAGGGAATTATTTTTCTAGCACCCCTCATACTAAGAACGAATTGATGGCTTTCGACCTAACTCCTAAATATAGAGAGAGCTCCTCCTTTAGTTTCAAACTTTGCAAATGTAGAGATGAGGCTAGAGATTATTTTAAACTTTGGAATGCTTGCTCGCATTTAGTAGACTGTTCAAAACTTTTAGCTTTCCTCAAAAATTTTTGAAGAATGTTGCACACTTGTCGTCCAACTTTGAGATAAACTAGCTGAGCACTGCTATCTGGCTGGTTAGGTTTTGAGCTTCCTTAGAATTTTTAGGAGAATGCATATCCATGAGTGCTTTTACCTTCTTTTGGTTGACATTATTCTTTCGTGTGTCATGAGATATCTGGGAAATATTTCAGCCGACACTCCAAACATACATTTCAATGGATTTAATTTCACATTATTTCTTTTGAGCATTTAGAATGTTTATTTTTAATCATTTATATGTTATTTAGCGAAGCTAGTTTTAACTTAAACATCATCAACATAGCTGTTAATATTATTTTCCTTTTTATTTAGCAAATAATACATCCATCAGAAGCTGATAAGTTATCCCAACATTTTTTTAGCCTAAAGGGCATTAAAATATAACAATTTAGGTCTTTATTTGTGATAAAGGCAGTCTTCTCCGCATCGGCCAAGTGTATAGTGATTTAATAGTAGCCAGAGAAAGCTTATAGGAAATTCATTACTAAATCTCCAACTTCAAAATCCACTGGAGCATTGATCCTTGGCAGAGAGTGGTCATTGGGGCATGTAGATTTCAAATTTTTGAATTGTATGCATATTTTCCATTGACATACTACTTATGCTCCATTATCATATTGGAAATTCAGGCCGAATATTGCCCCCTCTTGGATGTAACCACCTCTTTGAGCTACTGTAACTCCACTTAGATTGGTCCGACCAAAGTCATAACCAACGTTCTAATCTCTTGCTTTATTGGTTGGAGATTGAGTTGACATTGAGTCGGTAGCATGTTGCGTCTATCGAGATGCTTGACATCCAACACGCACCAAGTGATGAAAAAGTACCGTCAGATCTTGCAAGTGTAAGTGATATATTAGTAGTATAAGTATTCGAGTCTGGATTGTAGATTCCATAGAGAATGAGTTGAATTTTAACAGAAAAGTTCTAGCCTACACTTGTTAGTCCTAGCCTAAAATTTTAGTTTAATATAAGTCCGAAGAAAAAATACTAAAGTTAAAATAATGAAGTTGAAGGGTTCAAGTTCTTAAAGGTTCTCCCTTGAAATGGTTCAAAAAGACCCTTGAATGTAAAAGCATCTTGAAGGAAACATGGTGACAAACTGGAGCAAGACTCTTTTTTACCCCCTTCCAGTAGCATAAAGTAGTTTGGTTAAACATATGTTTATTCCCATAAATCCTATTACTAATCCAATCACAAAATTCTTCCCAAATATTTGCATCACCCTGCAGGTTATATTTCTATTCTTATAAGCTAATGTGATTAACTTAGTTGATTTCATCATAATATTTCGCAAGATTTATAATCCACAATAGATTTTAACATATCACATGGCCAAAATGAAGTGTAAATAAAGTTCAGAAAGTTAACCATCACCATAAAATAATTTTGTTCAAAGAGCACTTTTACGTCATTCCATTTTACTTAACCATCCCAAAGAAGAATTAAAAAGATTATTCAGTACTCATCCTCGTACATGCCAACGCATGCATTTGATTAAAAGAAAAATCAAAGTGCAACAATCTTACAAATAAAAGATTACAATAAACTACAACAAATAACTTGTCTTTCTCTTCTTCACAATAAAGAGAAGATGAAATACAAGCACTTATCTCTCAGAATCTCTCACACCTCCTATCTTCTGCTGCTAACAATCTACCAGAATTTTCTTCACTACCCATGGAGAAGAAAATTTAGAACTGAACTGAAGTAGAAGCCAAAAGCATCAACAAACCTTTCCCACTTTGTATCCTCAATTTTTATAGTAACATGATTGTCATTATCTCCCATGATATGGAAATTCGAACTGCTATAACTGTTGAATTCAGTTTTGGGTGCCTAGGTGCTCAAGGGCTGGCGCCTAAGTGACAATATCTCTGTTTGGAAATGTCTATAGGGCGCCTAAGCACCCAAATATGCAGCACCTACGCGCCAGTTTCATGATGTTTGCCCTTGGCTGGCATCATGGAACCACACTCGCGGGTTGTGGCTGGACTCTGAACAGGTTTTGGTGCCTATGCACCAATGTCCACGCGCCAGTAGTTGAATTTTTCTCCGCTTTCCATTTTGTTCAAGTTTGATTTTTAGTTTCCATAACCGGATTCACCTACAAAATCAACACAAAAAACCTTCCTTAAAAGTGTAATTTCATTAATTAAATTATATAAATGCAAATAACATAAGCCAAACTATTAAAATATCAACATCTCAACAATTGACCGACTGATGAGATCTCAATATTCTTGGAGAGTTTGGATGAACAAATCCCTGTCCCGCATCAAAATTCACACTAATTAGAAAAAAAAATTACCCAATTCATTGAGGGTAGTGGGATATTGATTATAGTTTTATCAGTTTCGAGACACCCGCTCGTTAATGGTGGATGTCCAATATTTCCTTATCCACTCTACCAAGTACCTAGCGGTAGCATATCCAAGATTGTTCTAGATTACCTCAAACGGTCACTATTTTCCCATCGGATGAAAATTTGACAATCACATGGTAAATGGATACCACTGCTCTGAAGTCATTGAATAGTGGTCGACCAAAGATTTTGTCGTAGGTGAGTGGTTCGTCGGCCATCAAAAAGTCTTCCATATGGGTGAATTGACGGTCATCTTCTCCCAAGGAGACTGATAGCCCAATGATACCCGGTGCCTCCTTTCGTTCGTTTGAAAACCCATACAGTAGATTGGTTGACATAACTAGCAGTTGTCCAAATGGTACATTTTTGCAAAGACTAATTTAAATAGTTTGTTTTCTTAACTGTTCGTATCAACAAAAATACTACCCACATAGTAGTTATTGATCACTATTGTGACTACCATGACGTCGTTGTAAGGATTCCTCTTCGTAGGCAAATCTACATCAATAAAGATAGTAAGGGGATGAGGCTTTTGCTTCAAAGTGAAAGCAACTGCACAGAGTTCCCACATTTAGAGCCTATTATGGTCAGTACTCCTGCCTGAATCTCTTCTGAAGATTTCATGTGTTATTCTCATGATATGTATGGCATTGGCTCGGACGGGTTCATCTGAGTCATCTTCTGCAAGGGCTTTTTGATCACTCCTAGTTTGGAATATAGGGGCCAACCCGAATCAGTTCTTTAACTGTTCCTCTGTATCATGACTATGGAATTAATAATATTTACATATATTATTGGTGTTCTGGAGGAAAGCTCCAGTTCTCATTAGTGGAACCTTCTTGGAGTACTCCTTATCTTAAATAGTTTCCATCAGCTCCACCATTGAAACCCTTAGTTAAAAGGGTTTCAACATTCCGTGGCCAACAGTTAATTGGTCGTTTGACTGATTCCTCCTTTGTGAGTTTTTTTTTTGCCTCTTTATCATCGTGAGACGACCAAATCCTTTCACGTTTAGAGCGAGGGCCATCATTTTCCCTCCACCTGTCATTTCGTGAGCCCTTTTTATTTTAGTGGTGATCATATTTATTACCATTTAGATAAGGTGAGTTGACATATTCCTCCATTGCGATATGATCGTTTCTAATTTTAAGAGTCTGGCCAAACTATCAAGTTTACGTAAAACTATAAAGTATTTAAATTGTGTACTTCTTACCCTTGTGTCGGGGAGACCTTTTCTTTTAGAGGCTCCAAATTTCACTCTTCCTACATCTCATTCTAGAATTGAGTGACATATGTTTAAATGTTCTCATTTGGCTTTTGCTTGACACACCATTGTGCCTCTGAGTCCTTGTGTGGCTTTTGGGTGCTAAATAATTGTACCATAAACTTCTTCATGAACTCACTAAAGGAAATAATAATTCATGATGGCATGCCATTAAACCTCATGAGGGTCGAATCCCTCAGTGTGGTATAAAACAATAGGCACTTGTATACATTAAAGACTTTAAGAAGACATATTGCTGACTCAAAGGATGCAATATGGTTGATCAGATCGCTCTAACCCTTGCAAGGATTTAAGGATGGAACCTTGAACTTCTTGGGGGGCTCAACGTCGATTCTCTGTCTAGAGAATGCATTCTCTGGTCAGTGTTAGACTTCCATTCACCCC
Organism: Phalaenopsis equestris; assembly: GCF_001263595.1. Taxonomy (NCBI): domain Eukaryota; kingdom Viridiplantae; phylum Streptophyta; class Magnoliopsida; order Asparagales; family Orchidaceae; genus Phalaenopsis; species Phalaenopsis equestris. The sequence goes on from NW_018164444.1 coordinate 1,975,928, forward strand.
CTCTTATGGTTTGGTCCTTGGTGTGGATCTAATACTATCTTGATATTGTGATTCTTCAACTCGTTTGGCCCCCTGAGTTGTCTAATGGCCTTAGGGTTTCGATGCTTGAGGATTTGGTTCTTGAGGAGTGTGTGCTCTCCCCTTTAGTACAACGCGGGCCAGTTCTTTCATTTGTCCCACTATTCGGTCTTGAAGTTCTTAAACTTGTTATTGCACAAATTTTTAGGCAAACTCCACTTTTAACTTTTTTCCCAAGTAGGTTTCTTCTCAGTGACACACTCATCTTATTGTTGACAACACAAATCCACGCTCACCACACCTTTTAGAATATTGAATCCAAAAAAGTTTCGTGTATCACACCTAAGAAGTAGCATTGGACATATGAGAAGAATATAATAATAGAGAGAGAAAGAAAAATAGGTTGCACAATAATACAAGTTTTCTGAAAATAGATACAGTAGTCCCTTCTTGAAGAAGTGACCTCCATTTATAAATTATAGGGGGCATCTCATAATTTACATATTTATCACTATTTTAATAGGAACATACAATCACTTAATGTACATTTTCATGTTTGTAACTGACATCGAGATCCATCACTGGCACGGGCACCGTTCCATATTTCTAACTTTTAATAAGGAAAGCACTTAATGACCTGATTGTGTTATCATTCGGTCGTCTAACAATCGTTCGGTCGGCTAACATGTTTTTGGTCTGCTAGACTGTCTTTAATCAGCTTTCTTGGGAGAATCCTTAATGGTGGCCCTCTTGTCATTAGGGTGAACTTGGACCATCATGCAGAGAGTTTATCAACCTAATTTCACATATAACTCTCCTTGGATAAGGGACCTTCTGAGAGGAAATATACTAAGATGCCTTTTGGTCATCTTTGTGAAGGATCCGCAAATCATTCAAATGAGCTAACTTCAGTCTTCAGTCCCTCGGATATGGTGCCTCCTATTCTTTCTTTCAGTATGGTCCATTCAATCGTCTCGTGGTTCCGACCGGGGGGAATGGTACTTAGCATTCCCGTCTTTTGACTCCTGATGCAATCTTTCAGTGTATGTTCAGGAAGATCGTTGAATTTCTTCTTAGACTTGTGTGATCATATTTTTGATGGACAATATCTTACTATTCTTACACCCACATATTGCATAAAAGCATTTCATTTTATATATGATTGATTAATTGAATAATAATTTTTTTTTATATATTTTCAATCTCTGTAATACATGATGAAAAGGATCATTGAGCAATATAAAGAATAATTTCCTTATATAACTGCATTGTTAGGTTTGTTAATAATCTGAATTCAAGCCGAGCTGGGGTCGGCTGAAAAAAAAAAATTGATCCAAAATTTTAGCTCGTTGCTATGCTCATTTATTTCAATCTAATCTCGGTTTGAACAAAATTTCGAATCAATTTTCAAACGATAAATGATCCCTAAGCTAAATTCACCAAATTCATAGCCCTAACATTAGGGCTATTGACGATTCGATTTCGAGCCGAGTTTGGATTAGCTTAAAATCGGCTCGAAAAAAATTCCATCTAAAATTTTGACTCATAACTCATCTCATTCAATTTGATCTGATCTCGATCCGAATCAATTTTCGAACAATTAATAATTTTGGAACTAAATTGACAGCCCAAGGCACACTTATTTTGTTACTCCGTTATTTAATTTAAATACTTATCTTCAATTTCTAAGCCCGTTTCTTGTTTATTGGGTTAAACGAATTGCACCCGTTTCATTATTATCCCTCATTTAATTGCTGTAATATTTGATTCATGCATTCACAATAAATTCCATCATTTCCTTATTGCGTTAATAAATTAATCGATTTGAAATCCTCTTTTCTCATTTATTTAAACTTTCATTTCGCTTCGGTTTCTGAGCTTTAATTCTCTCCGATTCCCCTCCTCACATCTAGAAGCCTAAAGACTAATAATAATCGAATTAGGGTAATTGAAAAGCATTTATTCTACATCCAAAATAATCAAATGATAAATTTTTACATGG
>NW_018164444.1:1978047-1989359 GCF_001263595.1 Phalaenopsis equestris
CCCCACACCAAAAATAGTGCCGACACTAACTAGTCTCAAAGTAATTACCTCTTAAATGGATACAACCCGCGATACTGTACATGACCTCCAATTATTGTATCGTGGGGTAAATGTATGGGTAGATGCTCCATTGAGTCAAAGAAATTAGGTAAAAATATTCTCTTGAGCTTGCAAAGTGTTACAAGAATGTTTGTTTCCAACTGATGTATGTCTTCAAGTTTTAAACAAGTCGTACATAGTTCCTTGAAGTCACACTGATTTTAATTAATCAAGAACTTTGCTCGCTAAACAACTAAATGCAGTTAGCATCAAATTTTATACAAAAATATAGTTGTCTTGTCTTTTCATTCTAAATATTTTTCCATCGCTCACATCAACACAACAGCTCAAATTTGAATCAAACCCACTTGAGTATTTAGTGATTGGTGCCACTCAAAAAATGTTCTTTATTGGAACAATGTCGGGGAATATTTTTCCTTGGGCTTAATGAGCTTATTGGTAGTAGTTTCTTATATCTCTAACCCCCGCCTTTTGTATATATCCTTCATATCAAGTATGACAATTACATTATCCTTTGTCTTTCTGCTAACATTTATAACAATGTTGAAGATATTATAATTTTTTTCTATGTGCATGACATACAAATTATGTCTGATCATGTTATCCGTCTAATAAGGTAGATAAAAAAATGACTTCTTTTTCGAATTATAAGTGACACCAACTCCGAGTAATGATGTGAAGCAAGATTAGGGCAAACAGTAATCTTTGGAATGTCACTAATAATATGTAGTATTTCTTCCCCAAATATTTATGGAGGTGGCGATGATTTCTCAATTTTGTTCCTTATAAAAGCATTAATGTTCCTCCAAAAAGGATGTTAACCATCTAAAAGTATATAGTGATAGTCAAACCATGAATTCTTCCTTCCATGTTGAAGCGTAAATTCCTTAGATGAATTCATGCAATATGGACATGCTAACTTTCCCTTTGTGCTCCACTCAAATAACATTCCATATGCAGAAATTACTTATTGTCCACATTAATGCTCCTTTCATTAGAAAATTTTGTTGCATGGAGGTGTCTTACGGCCTGGCACCGATTCCCAAAGAATTTGCAGCTCATATGTCAGTGGCTATAAATATACATCAATCCTCTCTTTAGGTTACTTGAACAGGGTATAATCAGTGTCAGAAAGAAGAAAGGGATCGTCATGCAAATCTCAGGTGACAGATTGTATAGTGTAACAATCATAGGCCAATAAAAGTAGGATGATGCGGTTTGACTATACAGTGTGAAGGTATTTGAGCATAAACCAAGCTGCACGTTACTTGCCTCCACAGTAAACTCGGGATATGAGCGATAAAAAACTTCTCATCTGCTAGATGAATCAATGAGTTATTTTCTCCTAATCTGCTCTGATGCAACATCATATGTGGAGAAGTACGCATTGAACTGTATAGTCTCCATAGATGTGGAATAAGTGGTATATAGAAGAGCTGATTGAATGGAAATTCTTTTTGTCTCTTACTTTTTTTTACTATGAGGTTTAAATCTAGGAGAATTACAAAATCTGTTTCAAGCAAACAACGCACTAGAACTAATATTACATAAATATTAAATGATCTGACTTGTAGTAGATCGAATGGCAGAGTTGTAACAAAAGGTGATCTAATCTGACAATAATTAACACAATGTAGTAGCAGTGAACATTTTATTAGGGTTGTCAAAGATCAATAGCCTCTCCTAAATATTTTTTAATTTTTAGATCTAATAGTATCTGTCACCATAGTTGCACCAAACCTTGTACAAGTACATTTCTTTCACATTTTATTCTCTAAATGTGAATATAATCATTAATCTAAGCATTCTCTTCTTTGCAAACCCCATATGTGATTGACTGGGCACCTGGAAGTATGTTAGAAGAAAATATTTTATATTATGTATGATTTTTCGCTACATCAACCAGTGCAAAGTCTAATGCCCATCGCCATAATGAAAAAACACTTCGAAATCTATTTTGCATTGCCAAAATAGGAGTTACGACAATGAAAATTAGATTTTGATATGAATTTCCTTATTAGAACAGACAAGTTTGATTTTGAATTGAATTTTCATTATGAAAATTGAAATTATATTTCACAAAGAAAGAACCAGTGAATACTCTTTACATCCCATGAAATATCAGTATTTAAGAAAATATTTCTAGGTGTGCAATAATTGAGTAAGGGGTAGTAGAGATAAGAATGCTTAGTTCTATGGTTGACTTTATAGTTTAAAAAAAATACAAAAAAATATGCTCGTGATAGGGTTGGATTAACTATAACTGTAGGCAATATTAGAAAGAGACATCTGAAAGTCTAAATAAATCATCAGAATTATTTTTTCTTAATACAAAACAACAATTATCACTAGAAAATTGATTGATTTTAATTGTGACTCATATTTCTTTAGAGCCGACAACAGTTAAGTTCAAAATCAGAATGTTAACAGCTTACTGAGGTTGTCAGGGTTGTCGAGGGTAGATAATCGACGAATATTTATCCACCTCCACAACCACACACCAACACCTCCACACAGACACTAAAGACACCTCATAGACACCACTCAGACACCAATACCTCCACACAAATACCAGCACCTCCACAAACCAGCAAATCAAGACACCAACACATCCACCACAACAACATCACCGCCTCAACACACTAACACCTCCTCACAAACACCACCACCTCCACACCAAAACCTCCACACACCATCACATCAAGACACCAACACATCCACCACACCATCATCACCATCTCAACAAATTAACACCTCCACACAAATAGAATCACACACTAACCACCACCTCATAACCACACATCAACACCTCCACACAGACACCACCACCTCGACACACCAAACCCTTGGACACCACAAGGACATCGACACCTCCGCAAAGACAACACCACTTTCACACCACACCTCCACACACCAGAACATCAAGACACTAACACATCCACTACACTACTACCACCACCTCCATAAACCAACACCTCTACATAAACACAACCACACACTAACCACCACCTACACACACCAACTACACACCTCCACATAGATACCAACACCTCCACACACTAACCACCAACGTACTACTTCATAACCAAACCACACACTGACCACCTCAACGCCACTAAACACCAACATCAATAGCACACCACACTACCTCCACATCACCTTCTCCCAACCTACAACCAAAAGTAACACCCTCTTTCATCCATTTTTTAAATTCTCAAACAACCATCAAGGAAAATGGTGGAGCCCCATTCCATACTTTTCATTTAAGGCAATTACATATAGACACCTGATACATTAATATCTATAAATCAAACACTCTCTTTCATTTGAGGCAATTACTTACAAGGAACCCACATTTTTTAAACTCTCGTTGGTTACATACAGGGCACCCGAAATAGTGTTATTTAAATATAGGGCACCCAAAAAAAAGCTAATTCTAATTCATATTTATAATTGAGGTAGTGACATATAGCACACTGAAATAGTGCTATCTACAAATCAAGCTCCTTCTTTCATCCATTTTTCAATGCAATGACATACAAAGCACATGAAACACTACCATCCACATACAGGGCACCCACTACATGCAGGGCACCCGAAACACCATTCCATAGAATCATACAAATTGTATAACTTGCAAAATCCACAAAATTCTCACAATCTAGAGATGAAAATGAGAAAGCTCAGAATCGAGTCCATAAAACTCTCATAAAACCCTAAATACCGCAAATGAGAAAGACACAAATCACTAAGAGAAAGCCATCCCATCGAAAATGAGCACAGGATTTACATGTCGTGCAGAATAACCAGAGATCAGAAGGTAGCTAGGGTAAAATAAACGTGAGAGAGGGAGCCACTGGGTTGAGAAAGGTTGAAGAAATGCAAAGAGGGTTGTGGGGTAAATTGTATGCAAGGAAATGCTGGCAGTGAAATGCCTAAAAGTATACTAGGCGCTGATCCCCAAAAAAATATAGTTGTGTAAAATTTATAAAGTTGACTCCGCTTTACAACGGTGTCAAAAAGTTGATGTGGTATTTTATGAATAATAATGTTAAGCACGTAATGTTCAGATTCTACACAAGTATATGTATCATTATCAAGTAATATAAGACTTTCTATTTAAGTCCCAAATATCAATCCCATGATGAAGGTTTAAATTTGAAGTGATAAATTAACTATGAAATTCACAAAAATAAAATGAAAATTACTGTCACTAATTTTGATTGTTTGAGATACTATCAAAACTAAATTACTAACTACTAGAATGCAACGTTTAAAACAGTAACTACTAAACTATGTTTATGTGATGAATTTTTCTAATATGAAAAAACATCCTTCACACTACAATGAGTTTTTGGTGAAATGATATGAAATAAATGGCTTAAATATGTATTGTGCCGAATAGGAGTAATTTTAATTCTCTACTCTGATTTAGAATTATAGAAAATCATTGGCTAATCTCAGGTTTAGTTTCTAAATCTGTGGCTAGGCTAGAAGGATACTAGCTCCCACTCCAATGCTCCCACTTCCCTTCCCCTGAAGGCTAACTCTCGCTTTAGTTCTTAAACACTTAGATCAAATTGGGGATTTTAGTTTGTCACCCTAAAATCTCCAATTTTACACCCAACAATGTATATTTCCCTATTTATTTGCACTTAAAATCTATAACGAAATATTCCTTCATGGAATTAAATGTGATTCTCACTCTGTTGTAGAACTCATACTCTATTTCCCGGATCATATGTTACACAACATATTTTAACAATTCAAATGGCCAAATTGAAAAGTAAATTAAGAATTGAGTTGAAAAACAATCACAATTTATTTTATATTTTAACATTGACACATCCAAATTATCTCTTCATTTCATCATATCTTAGAGTAGAGAGAAAAATAAAAGAAACTACTCAAACTTTATGATAAAGATATAACAAAACATAAATTTCATATATAAAAGAAAGTTCATACAATAATAACAAACAAACAATACTTATCTGATACTTATCTGAAACTCTTTCCCCTTGTAGCCTCTTTTAAGAAATGTAGGAAGAAGAAATCTCTCACTTTTCTTCCTCTTAAATCTCTCAGTAGGAAGAAGAAATCTCTCACTTTTCTTCCTCTTCAACACTCTTAGAGAAGAATTCACACTTAAACTCACTACAAAAACTCAAAACAATAAATAAAATAAATGACTAATGGTGAGGAATGATGTGGAAGAATGCAAAGTAGCACGAAGGGGGGGTGAAGAGATGCGAAGAAACCAAGAGAGAGCGGAGGAGGAGAGTCTTTTCTGATCAATTTTGATTTTCCAATAGGTGCATTCAAAAACACTTCAAAAAGCATCCAAATTCGTTGAATCTTCTAGAAATATGGTCTGCACCGACATTGGCACCGTCGGTGCCAGTGGTCTGTGAATATAATTCATGCTCTTTGTCAAATGGCGCCGTCAGCGCCCAGTCTGGTGCCGTCGGCGCTGAATAATTTTTCAAAAACTCTATTTTGACTCCAAATTTCATCCTTTTTTGCTCCAAATTCTAAAAATCAACAACCTGCAATAAAACATGAAAAATACCTTCCTTTAAAGAGCAATATCACCAAAAAATAAGTATAAAATATGGGTCTAAAAATGCATACATTTTTTGTGTATCAAGTGCCACGGTTGGGTGCTTAGGTACCAGAATTATTTTTTTAATACAATGTATTTGGACGATTTTGGAAGGAGCTTATGAAGTCACTCTTGGAGATTTCAAGGGTTATATTAGAAAGAGAGATTTCCAAGTGTTGTACTCTTCGTTTGGGTGTGCTGGTGTCTCTTGTGGGGTGTGTGTGTGTTAGGTGTAATTCAATAGAGAGAAGAGAGAGTGAGGCTTGGTGTCACTTAATGTGGGAATTTTCTTTTCGAGTCATGGTGACTATTGGGACTTTAGAGAGAAGTGGTAAGGGATTACTATTTACCATGCAAGGAGGATGTGATTCTTCTGTAAAGATAATTCGTGTACACTTATTCTATTTTCTTTGAATTATTGCAATATTTGTGTGATTTCAATGTCATTTTCAATAAAGAATCCATGTGTCTTCTCCAAGCTTAGTGAGTAGTTTCCCTTACTCTTTTCTCTTGTGATGAAGTAGTGGCATGTGTAGGAACATTTTTTTTATGATAGAATAATTTTAATTTCTATGTGATGAGTAATATCTCCGTTACTTCATTGACATAACATATTGGTCATATGTTATGTTTAAATCTATTGTAAGTTAAGACTAAGACTCGGAAGATTTGAGTGCACTCACATTGTTCGGTTGGCTAGGCTAAAGTAGTTTAGGAGGTGATGCAACTTTTAAAGGAAATATACTTCATGATCTATTTATATTAGGAGCTTCTATGTGATAATTGATGTAAGTGAATGGGTTCCTTACCATGAGTTGTAAGGCTTTTAACCACATTTGCATCTCTGATAGTTGTGTAAACTTAATAGAATACTAAGCATAACTATATAGTCAGAAGAGGGTAAGTAGACATAAGTTCCTTGCTGCACAAATATTATTACATAATTATCAGTTCTTCTACTACTTATGCCACTATATTCATTGCAAGAGAGAAGGGATTTTGATTATATAAGAGTTTTCCCAAGTTTAACTAGTCTCCGTAGATTAGGTTTTTATTTTATTTAATTAAATTTAATTTAGAGTAAAGTAGTGAATTTAGGAAAATCAAACATTTCAAAAATTTTAAGCTAAGATGAGTTTTTATAGACTAAAAACTTTTACTGAAATCGTTATGAATTAACTCATTCTCCCATGGAATCGATACTCAGGGTTTTTGAAAGAAAGCTTTATATTACTTGAACGATATGTCAACTTACATGAAACCCCTAATGTGTAAACTATAAATCAAATTCTAAACTCTATAACATATACATTTTGCACACTAGCCGCTTAAAGAAACTGAACTAAATAGTTGTGTAATTGCGGGTCGGGTCAAATTTTTGACACATTGTCAGGGAAGGAATAGTTGATTTGACTTAAGTAAAATTTTAGTCAAACTAAGTAGACTTAGAATTAAAAAATTGTAGTGTTATTTATTTGTTATAGTGCTTTTTTATGTGCTAAAAATATTTTAAATAAAAAAAATAAAAAATAAAAAATATATAAGTACTATTAAGTGAGTGTTTTTCTTATGAACTTTTACTTTTTTTTGCATAGTTTAGGAGCTGCAGAACTTGAACCTTACGAATCAAAATTAGAGAGAACTATTAAGAGGATTATGAATCAGAAAGACTCCATGTATTTAATGTAAAAATGGTGGATCGATAAGCTAATGAATATTTAGTTTTGGATTATAATACTAGTAACTTCTATAGAGTAAAACCTAAGAGGGTAGTGAATTTTCATGAAACTGATATGCTGACTATTTTAACTTCTCATGTTACAGATATTACGAGAAAGTTAGATCAATATGTTCAAAGTCATTCTCAAGGATCGCCATGTATTGAGAAAAATTCATTTGGACAATTTATTTAGGCTAACTCTTTTTAAACAAGCCATGAGATACACAATCGCTCAGATAACCCTTATTCTGATTATTACAACCCAGACTGAGAGAATCATTCCATCTTTAACTGGAATAACAATTTTGGAGGAAGAAACCAATTGTGGGAAGATAATCAACTTAATCAGATATATAATTAGAATAACCAGGGCAATTTTAACATTGGCCTTTCTTTTCCTCATATATTTACAGAATGAGAATGAGTTATTGTTAGAAGAGATTGTTATTCAATGGAGTGTCAGCTGAAAATTGAAAGGGCTGCAATAAGGAATATAGAAAACCTATTGAGACTGACTGTTAACTCAATTAACAATCATCCTCTTGAGATTTTACCTAGTGACTCTAAGATAAACCCTAAGGAGAAGAATGGTGGGCAAGATAAAGCTATCCAACTAAGAAGTGTAAGATAATTAAAGGATATGGTTCAAAAGAGCCTTGAGATAAGAAGAAAGGAAAAAGAGATTGAAAAACCTATGGAAGAAATTTCTAAGCAATTAGAAAAACCTATTTCATCAACCAAGATAAATATAGAAAGACCACCTCCATCATTTCCTCGACTCCAAGGGGAAGAATTAGAAGATAACTCGAGGTTGAATAGTAACCTAGTAGAATTTGATCCAGAATCTGAATCATCTAGAGAGAATCCAATACAAAATTTAGGAGGCCTTGAATTATCATATAGAGATCTATTTATTATAAATTTGCACCATTATATATTTTCATATTTGTAACTAACTCTGTGGTCTTTTAATATTTGTAACTGACATTGAAGCCATTTTCATAACTGTTTGAAGAGGGACATTTTATGACCCACTAGTATTGACATTCGGTGATCTGGTAACTGTTCAATAGATTGGAACATTTTTTATTGGCTAGAAGGTCTTCATTCAGCCTTCTCAAGTGAATTCGCAGTAGAGGTCCTCTTGTTGTCAGGGTGAACTTAGACTATTAGGCAGAGGGAGTATCACAGTAATTTCATAGGCAGCTCTTTTTATGGACAAGGGGCCAGCTCGGAGGATTAGCAGCTCTCCTATGGATAGTGGCCCATAACTAAGGATTAGAAAGATATTTAATGGAGTGTCTTTCGGTCATAATTGTGAAGAATTCTAGAATTAGTTGAGGGAGGTGATTGCAAACGACTGCCCCTCATGTCATATGCATAATGCTCTTTCATTTGGTTGTACTTTTGATAGGTCGGCCCACGGTTCTGATTGAAGGAAACGTCAGTCTTCATCTCTGTCTTTCAACTATTTCAATGCAGTACTTTGGTGTCCTTTTAGTGAGATCCGTTATATTTTCTCAAGATTCTTGCAGCCATATTATTTATGTACAATATAACCGAGTGTCGTCTTCTTGTTGAGAACGGACGGCGACAAAATGTGAAACACTTGATTGGTACTTCGCCGACATTAGATGTGGCGACCGCAACGACATTTCGACACCTTTTGAGAGCGTCGGATCTTCACTACTATTGGCATGCCCCACAATGCTCCACTATTTGGAAAATTAAAATGAATAGAATAACCATAAATCAACCTCGCCGATGTCCATGCCACTCTGATTTCTACAATCGAAAGCCAAAAACATGAGAAATATGGACGATTGATTATTTTCTAAAAAATATCAACAGAAGCAAATGAGATTATGTAGAAGTAGAAACAGGACTATAATAGTCTTTTTTTAATACAACTAACAGTAGGGCTGTCAAAACGGTTCATTGTTCGCGAACAGCTCGTGTTCGTCTATCTCGCTAAGTCACGAGCCGAACACGAACAAATATTTGTTCGTTTGTGTTCAGCTCGTTTTGGCTCGAAATACTACTAATCAATTATATATAAATCTTTGATGAGTAGTCTTTTTTTAAAAATTTAATTGACTACAAGGCTACAAAGATTTATAATCAATTAAAAGTATTAATGAAGAAAATAGAATAAAAATTATTAAATTATATTCAAATGATGTTTTAAATTTTGCCCCAATCTTTAATCTTAACATCTGATGGCTACGCGATTATGATTATCAAAACGACTCTTTATTGGTGAACGACTCATGTTCGGCTCGCTAAGCGAACGAGCCGAACATGAATACACTTTTTGAGCTCAAAATATAAACGAGGGCTCAGCTCCTGTTGGGCTCGTTTGCACCCCCAAACTAACAGTGTTAAAAAGTAAAAAAATAATAATAATAATAATAATTAATTCAAACGGTAGTAATGATTTTACCAACCATAATTTTATACCGCTGTTTTTATTTTCTGAAATTATTTTAAAATGTGATTTTATGAAAGGGAACGAAAGTCTGGGACATTAAAATATATGTAAATCCCCAAAAAGTATTTTATTAACGCGCGACAGGCTGCGACATTGTGGAAGAAGGCGGGGCGCACGTGCTCGAGATGGGTCTACGGTGGACCGCAGCACGTGCCCCTCGTCGTCTTGTTCATTTCATGCATGACCATTCGGATAAAGCCCGTCACACGAAACTCACGTGATGGCCACGTGAGGCACGAGCCTGCAGATGAGATCTGGCTCGTAACGCTTCCCGCTTTTGTACTGTTTTCCATTCCACAGAGAACGCCGCTTTTGTGGGCCCGCATGAGGTTGGGGAGGTGAGCTGTGCACTGCAGTATTTTGTTACGGTATCTTTCGAGTAGTTTGTGTGTTTTAAGATAAACAGTTTATCTTAAAATGAGGCTCACGGGTTGAATGCGGGGTTCGACCTGCGACCTGTATTTAGCGTAAAAATTAGACCGTGTTTTCGGATAAACGGGCAAAACCCGCAATCCAAAAGGCACCACAGCGTTTTAAAAAATGTCCCCGTACTTATAAGCTGCCCCAAACAGGCCCTTAGTATCATAAATATTTTTCTAAATCATGCAATAATTTTTTTCTATAGAAACTACGTTATAATGAATTTAATTTTAAAAAGAAAATGTGGCCAAATACAATTAAAGAAGTTTTTTTTTACTAAAATTGGGAAAATGTTGTTCAAATGAAATTAAGGTCCCATTTGGGACAACTTATAAGTATAGGGGTATTTTTTAAAACGCCGTCGTACCGTTTAGATCACACATTTTGTCTATTTATCCGAAGACGCAGTTTCATTTTTACACTAAAAGAAGGCCGCGAGTCAATACTCACAGTCGCCCGCGGGCCGCGTTTCAGGATAAATTGCTTATCCTGAAACGCACAAGCTCCCCTAAATGCATCCTAAGATGTAATCAAAATTCTGATTTTGGGTTTGTTCTAATATGAAATTATTCCCTCGACATTGAAATCAAAGAAAAAATTAGGCCAATTTGGCTTTCATTTGCCAAACTCAAGTCCGGTGGGTTGGGTGAAACCGGAAGTATTGTTGGCCTTGTATGTAGTATTAATATCTTTCATATAATGGACGGTACCTTAACAATTTTCTTTAAATAAATTAAGTTTAAAATCAATTACATGGTGCGATTCGGATTGAGTTTAGTTATATTGTCGGTTAGCAAATGTATATAAATGCATGATTTTATTAAATTCATACATCGCCTAGCTATTAATTCAAAACAAAAAAAGCAACGTTTTTAATCATTTTCTAAATAAAATAAGTTATCTCTCATACTTCTAATTAGGGCTGTCAATTTGGCTCGTTGTTCGTGAACAGCTCGTGTTCGGCTCGTTAAGCAGCTCGTGTTCGGCTCGTTAGGCTTAACGAACGAGCCGAACAC
>NW_018164444.1:1989654-1997511 GCF_001263595.1 Phalaenopsis equestris
CGAACACGAATACACTGTTCACGAGCCGATTTCGAACACGAGCCGATTTCGAACACGAGCTATTTCGAACGAGCCGAACACGAGCCAAGCCTGAGCTCGCTCAAGCTCGACTCGTTTACAGCCCTACTTCTAATCCCCCTTTCTCTTTGCTTTTTAGGCCCTACTTAGTTTCAAGGAACTAAAAGAGAAAAAAAAATTGAGAAGGAAATCAAAAGTGATTTTTCATATTCATATCGAATTAATAATCTGAACTCTATTAATAAGGTCATTATCATCAATCAAATTAGAACTTGAGGGCCAGCTCAAGCTCAACATTTTGTTTTTCATTGTTATACTAGCGCACTTGCTAGAACTATTTATCTAAAGACCATACCTACTAGCTCAGACTTAGCCAAGGTCACTCATTTGTCAATCTTTAGAATAATATATCAAAGATAGCCAGTATAAACTCAAAACTTAGGGGTTGTTTGGTTGCAAGTAGGATTTACTTTAAATAAGATTAGTAAATCCTATAAATCTAGATTTATGAAATCTTGAAAGAGTTGAATGCTTAAAATATTTTATTATGTTAATAAGAAAATCATAATAAATCTGGAGAAACTATTTAGTAACTTTAGTAGGATTTAATAGAATTTATGCTCCCCCACACTTTATCTTCTCTAAATTTCATAAATCCTTCTTCTAATAGCATTTAATAAATTCCGAATATAAGATATCACGAAAGAAAAATTGGATTTAAGAACTTGTAGGATTTACAAATGTCTTTTTTGTTGTTTAGCAAGATTTAGCATAAAGCCAATATAAATTCTGCTACCTAATAGCCCCTTATTTTGAGCTCTTACTTATTTGAAGATTAAAAGATAAGTTTGTTTGTTGCACATATGATTCAACTCTTTACTTATTATTATTATTATTATTATTATTATTATTATTATTATTATTATTATTATTATTATTATTATTATTATTATTATTATTATTATTATTATTATTATTATTATTATTATTATTATTATTATTTATATGCATTATTAATCTTTGTCATATACCTATAAATAGTGGGTCAAAAGGTTGTGCAAAGGCATACGATGCAATCTTTCTAGGCTTATTCTCATTGGGCCCAATTGACATAGTTATCCAGGTAAGCTTTCAATCTATTCCTAATTGATTTAAAACTTGTTTGTATGATGTAATTGAGCAAGGCATTCCTCTTTTTATCCTTGTTTAGTTCAATATGACTCAACTAGATCTAAGTCCACCAAAATCGTGCAAATGGAGGAAATCATCCATGGCCCCAGAATATGTCCCAAATAATATTGTAATAAAATATAGATACTTTGACCTATTAAGCACAAATTAACCTATTTACCCTAATAAGACTAATTTGATCAACTTTATACAAATTATTTAAATAAGTTAATCGTATGGGCTTTATGAAAATTCTATGGTATGGCATCAATTAGCCCTCGAATAGACTAAGTGGTTCACTTCATTTGACCTCTTAGGACCACTTAAATCAAGTTGATAATTTTCATCAAATTAAACTTGATTAATCTTTGAAAACTATTTTAAATATTTAATAATAGATGGATTAAGTTCAACAATTCTTTAATTGGCCTAATTTAATTAATTAGCCAATTTTCTTCAAACACCTAAATGAACCATATTAACTAAATTTGCCAATTTGATTAAATCTATTTTATTCAATACTTTCCTTCGATTGAGCAAAGTAAGCTGAAATGACTCTATGGGAGTGATAATTACATTATGACCAATTTGACATCGGTTTATCAAATTTATGGGACAAATTCCCTTCAATTTAATTGATCATCTGTTCACACTACTTGGTTCAATTAAACCAAGCCATCTATGATGACCTAGTAAACTAATAAATTTATATCATTTAAAACCCATTCAACCAATTTGACAAAATTAGAATAATAAATTCAAGAAAACTTTATTGAATTTTTTTTAAAGTGGTTTATACATTATTTGATTATTTTTACTATCTAAATTGACTTGGTTAACCTTTCTTATCAAGAAAACTTAAAATTAAACCATTCAAAAGCCTTATCAAACTTTGGTTTACACTGCAAAAAAAAGCCCTAAAACTAAGGGCCAAACCGATGGTCTAAATTTGCATAAGAAAATGTTCTATTTTAGTTTAGCAACGATTTATGATTTGGTTTATTTGCAACAACGTAACTATAGGGCTATAGGGCATGCCGTTACTTGTCATTGTACTATTTTTTCGTACAATTTTAATTATTTCCGACGTACTAGACTGTCAGTTATAAACAAATATTAACTGCCGGCCATATTTTGTCAATTATTTACGAACCTATCATTTGGCGGGGTGTTAACTGACTCATTTTCTTAATAAGTGACTATATTATTTATCAGCAATAATGTTAGTTATTGACAGATTGTTAGCCATTTATAAGTCATTAGAAGTAAACCTTTATACCGCCCAAAATCCCATCGCCCATTTTCTTAATAAGTGACTATATTATTTATTAGCAATAATGTTAGTTATTGACAGATTGTTAGCCGTTTATAAGTCATCAGAAGTAAACCTTTATACCGCCCAAAATCCCATCGCTCGCGGTCTTGCCCTAATCCTCCCCCTCTCGATCTCGCCTCACCTCGGTGACCTAAGTATCCCCTCTCCCAGCGACTACACTAATCAGACTATCCTTCCGCTAGAGACTGGTGACCCTTACTCCCGACGACCTTAGCTAGTGGCTCATTACTTAGACCAAATATTTCCTATTTCAATTGGATTACATCAGTGATAGACTTTAAGCCCATATGTTTTTGCTTTTCGTTATGGATGCTCTTACTAGGCATGTATAAGAGGATTTACCTTTGTGTATTCTTTTCGTCGGTGTATCTTTCTTGTGCATATGACTAACAAAAAGTTTACAAAAAACTTAAATTAAGGAGGTAGACATTGGAGTCTAAAATAATTCATTTGAGTAGATCTAGAATCAAATACATGAAATATAATTTTAATATTAGTAGCTCTAGTGGCAGAGTTGTAACTATGGGTGATCAAATCACTAAACGTTGTGAAATTTTTAGGTAATTTAGGTCTCTTGTTCAAAGTGATGGTGATAAATATGGGGATGTTATAAGCATAATTCAAGTTAGTTGGTTAAAGTGGAGGAATGCATCCACCCTATTGCGTGATAAAAAATATCACTTAGATTTAAGAAAAAAATTATAAGATGGTTGTGAGACTTGCAATGTTTTATGGCGCAGAATGTTGGCTTTTAAAAGAGAAGCATAAAACAAATTTAAGAATTGTTGGGTTAAGAATGCTTAGATGGATGAGGGCTTGACACATATAGAGAGAATGTGAAATGAATATATTTGTGGTAGGGTTTGTGTAACTCCTGTGGCAGACAAGATCGAAGAGAGTCGTCTTAGATGGATTGGTCACTTTAAATATTGTCCATCTAATGACGTGATTAGGAGAGTATAAGTTTTAGATTCGATTTATGTTGAGAAAGGTAGAGGTATCTATTAGAATTAAATGAAAATATGACACTCAATAAAACATAATGGAGAAAACAATGATTCATCAGATTCGTGTAGGCAACCCTAAGCCCTATAATGATCACTTGATTAACTTAAGAAATAAATTTAAATTCATTTAATAGTCATTATATATATTATTTTTTAAAGGATGATATTTGAGAATAACACTCCCTATATATGTTATCCATCACCGTAGGGATCCAAATTAGGTCAAAGGGGTCTTACGACTAACAACACAGCTGCCTACCAACTTATATATTAACAGTTTAATGAGTGCATAATATATAACAAAATGAAGGTCTTAACAAAGAAATTGAGCGGATGCTTCTACTCGTCATCCTCTTTCTTTTTTCTTTGCTTCTTCCACAATTTGCGTGACTGAAATGATGAAATAAATAAAAATAAGATATTTAACAAAGGGTTGTATTAGGATATCCTTATTCAAAACACATAGGATGGACTTGAATCTTATTTGATTTTACTTCAATATTTGTGCAATTCACACCATATATAATGCTAATCTCAATATAAATGGACGACTTTCATAGCCCTTTCTAATTCAATTCATATAATGATATCTTAACATATTTTCTTCTAAATGTACATTAAATGAAGTAGTTGAAATAGATCATTTCAAATCATCCTATCATAGACATGCAAATTGCCTCTAATTTTCTATCATTTTCCAAGGCATGCCTGCCGTCTATTCTGACGTCGTCTCTCGTCATATGACGGATGGAAAGATGCTCGGGTTGACTGGCAGTGGTAAGATGGGACGTTGACTATAAACGGATTAATTAAAATTTATTAACACTAATCACAACAGTTAAATGTTGTTAATTAATACTAAAAATGGTGAGAAAATAATATAAAACGGAATGGAGTTAGGATCAGAGCATGTTGGCGGATGATCACGTGATGCGCCGCCAGCGCGGGACTGACTACTTCTATGGTGGGGCCCACCGGTGGGACCGAAATGTCCGCGCCTTGCGGGGATCCCGTGGAGGGTCTCATGTGCAGAAGATTCCAGCGCTAAAAAAATTTTTCCTTTATTTCTCATAGTATTATAAATTAATAAAATAGAGCAAGCTGCCTTCTGATTTCTAGCAATGGAATATATCATTATTATGATGTTATTTATGTCAAATCTTAAATATTTTTATATAAAAAAAAATTGTTGAATTTATTTTTATGTTTTATAAAACAATTTTAATATTTTTTTATTTAATATTTGCATGTAATATATCATTATGATGTTATTTATGTCATATTTAGTTATTTTTTTGTATTTATTATGTCATTTGATTCCACTCCTGCTCGAATGAATGATCATTGAATCTTTCTTTCTTCTAGTTAGATGCCCGGGACGAATACAATATACAAATATACAGAAAATTTATTTGAGAGGAAAGATAATTGAGAAAAAAATAAAATAGAAGAGAAAATTAGCTCCCTGCAATTTTATTTATTTTATATTAAATTGGTATATATAATATGATTGAATAAGACAGAGAATGTGCGGCAATCTCATCAACTAATTTTTCTTTTTATTTTTGTAGAATACATTAAAAATTTACTCACATGAAGATAAATATTTAAGAATAAATAATTATTAATACATTTTTAATTCAATAAATAGTTCATAAATTTTAGATAATTGTCACAAAATTTATAATTAATTTATTAAATTTGAACATAAATTTTTTTATGCAAATAATAAAAAAAAATAAAAATATGACTAATTCTTTGGTTTATGTGGTCAACCTTTCCACCCATTTATGATCAATTCATGCATGCTTCATAACTAATTCTCTTCACAATCTTCCTTCTTATTTTGAACTAAGTGTGATATTACATATCCTTTTCATATTTTTCCAAATTACTTAATAAAATACTTCTTTCTTAAGTATAGTCAATGGTTCCAAGTGGTTCTTCAAAAATATGCTCTTAGTGTAATTCCCTTTGCATTATTTACATATATTTACAAGCATTTTATGTCTTGTAATGAAATGTATAAATAAAACTCTTTATAAGTTACTTGACTTGTGATCCATGGTGAGATGACAAGTTGATTTTCCCTTGATGACTAAAAGGTCTAGCCTCAACTCTCTTGTTTCATTAAAAATTTTGCTCTATGAAACTAAATTATTAATGATAGAAAGTATTTAAAATAAAAATGTAAAAAAAAGGTGATATTTATAAAATAATAAAGTAAATATGTAATTATAATAGAAATAAATATATGTAAACACTAAGATGCGAAGTAAAGAAATCAAATATGCAATAAATGTTAAGAAAATTACTTCCTTTTTTAGCATCAAAGAAAAATCATTTCTAATGTACCAAATCAAGGATGACTATAAATGGCCACTAAGTCCTGAACTTCTTGAAGGATTAGAATGGGAAAAAATTCCATTTGATGAGAAGAAGCTAAGTGGTGAAAAATTTTAAGAATGTATACGAAAACAAATAAATAAGTTTGGAAAACTGATCCTGACTGTTTATATGCAATAGTATAATAATGTATTAATTATATTTTTCACTTATCTTTCCTTACTTTGACACAATAATAAAAACTTGATCCAGGAGAAAATAAGAATTTAACTTTTTAACTTAATATATATTGAGATACTACGCAAGTATACGTATCGTTATCAAGTAATATAAGACTTTTTTATTAAGCCCCGAATATCGAACTCACAGAGAAAATACACAATATGCACTTTTAAATAACAAACTTTCTATTTCAAAAAGATAATTACTTAAACTATAAATATTTTCACAGTAATTAAAATTCAATTCTTGTTTGTATTTTTGATATTTTGACAAAACAGAAACAACTTCTGAATATAACTTGAGTTTATGTAAAAGAAAAACACTGAATATGAAATATCTTTCTCCTTATCATGAGTCAGTGATAAGTCTAGGAATTCTATTGTGGAAGTATTCAAATTGTGTTATGCCAAATAGGACCCTTATTAGAGATGCTATAAAGAACATTGGCTAATTTAAAGTTTGAATAGTTCTGAAGGCCGGCTAAGCAGGGGAGACCACTCTAAAGTTCCCTTGATTCCCTCCACCTTAGAGCTAATATCTTGTATCGAAACCTAAAACAATAAACCAAGTTGGGGGCTTTAGCCTGTCACTCTAAAGTCCTCTAACTCTACATCATTCAAAGATTATTTCCCTATTTATTTGCACTAAATCAAATGAATTACATTCTCATTCATACAACCTCAAGTGATTCTTTCCAATTGTTGACTGAGAGAATACCAGCCTGACTCTTACATGTTCTCACAATAAATTTTAACATCTAGATGGGCCAGACCAAGAAGTAAATGAAGTACATGAAATTAAATCATCACAACTTCTTCCACATTACAAATTAAAGATTAACACTCTCCTCAACTTCCATACAACACTTCAATTACTTATCATTTTAAGGAGAAAGATAAAGAAAACTACTCAGAATCCATGGAGAAAACAAAACCACACTTTAGTTTAAAAATAGAAATCATTGTCAAACCAACAAGAAGTCTCGATTAAAACCAAAAGTAGTTTAAAAATAAAGATAAAAACTTATCTCAAATCCTCCACCAAACTCTTGAAGTTCCTTTGAATCTCTTCTCTCTTACAACACTCTTAACTCTCATAATAAAACTAAAAACAAAAAGGACAAAGTAAATTTCTTGTGCATGAAAAATTTCTCCAAAAGTTCCTCCACGAACTATTTTAAGAACTTCTCAGGTCTCCCCATTTTCTTCTCTCAACTTCCTTCTTTTCTAATTTTCCAAGAGGTGCATTGGTATCTCTTCAAAATGTGTCATGATTCGATATATTTTCCAAGGGATGCCTCCTTTCACAAGTCTTTTAACCATATTTTCATTTCTAGTGGTCATAACAACCCTCTTTAGCCAATAGGTGCCTCAAATGTCCCTTCAAAATTAGGTAAAATGAATTAACCCATCAAATAACTGCCTTTTCTGCCTCTGGCGCTTAAGTGTGGGGCCTTTGGCGCTTAGATGCGGCATTCTCTGTTTAACCGGCGCTTAAACACTGGATTTGGCGCTTAGACGCCAAAACACTTTAGCACAACTTTCATCTTTTTGCTCAAATCTGATCCTTTTTCACTCATTTTAGTATTTTTTAATTTTTTACTTGTACCTGAAAGAAAAACACAAAAATATCTTCCATTAAAGCGCAATATCTCAAAAATAGGTATAAAAATGTGTCTAAAAATACTATGTATTTTAGGTGTATCAGGTAGCTAAGTCAATCGTCAAGTGACACTTCAATCTTTAAAAACCAAATAAG
>NW_018164444.1:1998032-2015501 GCF_001263595.1 Phalaenopsis equestris
TTTAATAGTTTTGAATTCCACTTCTCCTTTCCTAAAACAATGTCTTGATATAAATATTTTACTTATAAATATAATAATAGTTTTGAAAATTATTTTTAATAAAAGAAATTTAAGTATTAAAAATAAAAGTCTAAATTTCTAAATTTTTCAAAAATACATATTTTCTTACCAAAGATAGTTACACTATATTTAACATTTTCTACATTAAAAATTGTTAACTGAAAGTTTTTCTTCATTACTTAGAATTTTAACTAAATTTTCTTACTCATTTCTATAATAAAATTTTACTTCCCTAATATAACTTCATATACATGGTCATTTTTCTTTTCAAATCAAATTCACTTGTAGCAGATTTGAGAACAAATAAAAATCAAGTTTTGAAAATATTTTTCATTTTCCCCAAACTTAAATTTTTAATAAGATTAAATAGTTTAGCAGCAAATATATATAAGCATGAATGAAAATTGAAATAACATGCTTATAGGAATTTTTATACCCTAATTATACAAGTATATAACTAAAAACAAGAGTAAAATTAATTTTTGATCAATTTTTTATTATTTATTTTAATTCAACATGTAGAGATTCATTAGACTTCTAAGTAGTGGGTACAGAAATAAAAACAAACAAACACACTAACTTTGATTTCATAGTCTCAACATAAAAAAAACAAATTAACAAGATAAAAGAAAAAGACATAGAAATTAGTTCAATCCTAACTAACTAAAACACATTACTCAACACCCACAACAATTGCTACCCTATAATTTAAAACAAAATACTAACAAAAACATCACAATAACAATTAAACAAAACAAAAGTCTAACACATTAGTCTAAACAAGTACACAAACTCAAATGTCTCAAGTTCACACCACGTAGTCTATCACATATTACAAATATAAAAATAACTTACTCCTCCTCCTCATCCTCTGAATCACTGTTGTTTCAGACATCTGTAGGCACATAATCAAGGTATCTTGGATATGAAGGAAATTCCACTCCTTAATTATCCCTAATGAGGCTTTCCAAAAATGCTGGATATGAAGGAAATTCCGCTCCTTAATTATCCCTAATGAGGCTTTCCAAAAATGAGTGAAATTTCTCCTCATAATCACTATGCCTTCTAGCATACCCGTCAATATGATCCACAAAATTTTCTAAATTTCATACCTTATACGCGATATAATTAATATTATTCATCATCCTCTGCCACAATTGATTCTGAATTTCAGTAGACTCACCTCTAGAAGTAGATGCTTGTGAGGTAGATGGTCTCGATGTAGAAGCAACAAAGGTGGATGCAACATACGTCGACAATCCATAACTTATTAAAAATCCTCCTCTCCAACCAAAAACAACCAAAAATAGAATGCAAAAATAGAATGCTCAGAGTATGATTTCATATTTACACTTGTACTTGGATTTAGAGGCATCATCACTTCTTCCAAGCTATCATACCTCACACCAGCCTGCTCACACAAAGAAAAGATCAAGGAAGCAAATCCCAGATCTGCAGTAGTAGCGGCAGTGGCAGAACTAATGATACTCTGACAAATCAAAGCTCCAATATTGATAAGCTTACATTCCTTAATACAATAATTCAATGTTGCTCTCTCCCTTGTAACTTCACTAAGATGATTCGTCAGTAACAGACGAGCTGAAATAAAGTAGTGACACGCCTTCGATGGTGCACTTAATTATAAAGTGGAAAAGTTGACTCTCCTCACATTTGTAATTTTCCAAATTCCCATTCCAACAGTCAAATATGAAATAATCTCGTCCAGTTTTGTCTTAGTCAGACTATAATTCTCATAAAATACAAAGTATCAGACGGTAAATTGTAGAACATAGTGATTACCTCCGGTGAAAAAGGTACCAATTTACCTCTGAACATGACTTGATCCTCTTCCGCCTCACGATGGTTTGCATAAAACTCCCGCACTACAGATATCATAGCTAATACAAAAAAAAACAACAGAATCATTCCCATTGTCTGCGAACAATCAAATCTTCCTCGGATCCACCTGAATTTATGAAACGCCTCTCAGGAATCAATTTTTGTGACATTAGAGCGTCATTATATCTATTCTGAGCTCTTGAACTCACAAACTTGCTCGAATCAAAGTGAGTCTTTCCCTTACTCCTCTTCATTCTTGGGGTCATTCTACAAATTTTACAAAATTCCACAATAACTTCAAAAATCAAGTCTAATCTACTAAACTTAACTCCTATAAGTATAAACTACACCTTCTATGCAATTTTCATAGATTTTTCTTCACTTTTCACCATGAATAATGATTTTCATGGTTTTCCAAATGTACTCTAAACACATTGTGAAAATCCAAAATTTTTTCAAAGAAGTGAAGCTCTAATCTTAAAAAATCTAAATCTAGCAAATTTGGTTCAAATCCACCAAGAAATATCCATGAAAAGGTTTTCCCTAACTTCAAAATCGCGAACTCGAGAGGAAGAAGATGACGACAGGAGTAAAAATGGTGATTTTTAGGGTTGTTTTTCACTTTTAACCGTTCGTGAACCGACACTTAAGCGTAGATAAGTAGCGCTTAGGCGCCTGCCTCTCGGATTACATCGCGCTTAAGCACGAAGTGTACGATTTTTGATATTTTTTAACTTAAGTAAAATGCACTATTAGCTTAAGTATACCACCCCTAAACGGTCATACAACACTTACATGACTATTTTAATCCCCTCTAACTCTCCTCTCTCTCAAAATTCTCCAATATAACTAATTCGATTCAAGGCTAAAATAACAAAAATTTTCAAACAAACAAACACATATATTCATTTGCGAACTATTACAAGCAACATTCAACACATAATTCTCATTCCAAAGAGTCTCGGATGAGAAAATCTTCCTAAATACAAACACTAAACAAATAACTTAATTAAACACATAAAAGATATAATCAATAAAAAATAAGATTTAACACTAACACTTAAAAACAATGACTCCTATCAAACAAAATCTTACATTGAACTCAATTCTATTCTTCATTTATTGGAACAAATCGACTCCTATCAAACAAACTCTTACACTGAACTCAATTCTATTCTTCATTTATTGGAACAAATTCCTGTCTTTCATCAGTCTCTCCTTGGGCATTCAGAATATAGAGTTGATAAAACAGACGGTGGTGACGAGCTCAGATACAATCTTCTTCAATTCATTTCTGCTTAAGATAAATTGCTTTATCTGCTTCTTCTATATAACTAGTATGGCTAAATGGCATTTTCAATTGACATCCAATATGCTCTAGATGTGCATTAACTTCATTACCTTTGTCTCAAGTAAAGCCACGCTAGTCTCAATTTTGTTGATCTTTTCTGCTATTCCTTCAATACTAATGACTAAGAAACCGTTATACATCTCTTGTGCACTTTGACTAATGAATTTCTTCCTCATGGCCTCTTCCTTTTCCTTTAAATCCATCTCCCATGAAGTCATTTTCTCAAAATCTCTCTTTCTCTTAGAATTTTAGGCCTAAAAATGATTCTGGGGTAAAATTCCATCACAAAACCCATCTATTTATAGGCCTAAATCCTTCAAATAACATCTAGACACGTCAAAAAACTGTCATGGAACATTTCTAAAACTGCCATGAAACGTTTAAGTTAACTAATTGGCGGTTAAAACTTCTAGAAATTGAATTTCTCACATAGTTTTTAACATTTTCACTTAAGCCGAATATTGGCGCTTAAGCGTTAGTGCTCAATTTTGCACCAGTCAATTTAACGTCCAAATTCTTATTCTAGCATGTCTAGATCACTAAATAAAGTCTTAAAATCGACACTAACACATAATAATCTAAAAAATACTGCACAAAATTTTCTTAATCACACACAAACAACATTAAAAACAAAAGCAAGCTGATAATTATGGGTTGCCTCCCACAAAGAGCTTGATTTTATGTCATCAGCCTGACGTAACCAATGTTTATTCTGGTTGACCCTTTATTCTGGTTGACCCAACATTTCTGGTTGACCCAACATCATTTGATTGTTAAATTTACAATGATCCACTATAAAATAAGATTTTAGTCTATGACCATTCACTTTAAATGCTTTCTCAGTTTTAGGATCTTTGATTAGGATCTTTATCTTTGATATCCACAGCTCCATAAGGATAAACTTTCATCACAACAAATGGCCCATCTACCTAGACTTAAGTTTTCCTGGAAATAATCTTAGCCTTGCAATATATAGCAAAACTTGTTGCCCTGGCTGAAAATTTTTAGTAAGAATCCTTCGATCATGCCACATCTTCATCTTTTCTTTGTAAATCTTAACACTCTCATAAGACACATTCCTTATATCTTCAAGATCATTTAATTGTAATATTTTTTTCTTATCAGCATCTTTCAAATTATAATTGAACTCTTTAATCGCCCAATATGCTTTATGCTCAAGTTCAACTGGTAAATGACAAGCTTTCCCAACTATTAGCCTTTATGGGGACATTCTTATAGGAGTTATGTATGTAGTCATATAAGCCCACAAAACATAGTCAAGTTTGACTGACCAATCCATTTTTGTTGGATTCACAGATTTTTTCATAAGCCTTTTAATTTCTCGATTGGATAATTCAGCCAAACCACTTGTCTGGGGATGATAAACAGTATCAATTATATGGTTTATATGATATTTCTTTAATAATTTCTTCATTATGAAATTTTTGAAATGACTTCTCTCATCAGTTATGATAACTCTCGGCATCTTAAATCAACAAAATATGTTTGTTTTAAAAAAATTTGCAACACTTTGAGCATCCATCGAGGTAAAGCAACAGCTTCTATCCATTTGGATACATAGTCTGCTGCTAATAGTATATATAAATTTTCGAAAGATGATATAAATGGTCCCATGAAATGTAATCCCCAAGCATTAAATATTTCAACTTCTAGCATATAATTGAGGGGCATCTCATTTCTCCTAGAAAATATTGCCTACACGTTGACATCTATCACAAGCTTTGATATAAGCATTAACATCTCTAAAGATAGTAAGTCAATAAAATTCAGATTGTAAAATTTTGTATGTTGTTTTATTAACACCAAATTGTCTCCCAAAATTAGAATTATGATATTTTTGGATAATTTCATAAGTTTCTTCTAAAGGTACACATATTCGAATAATCATATCCTTTCATTGTTTATATAAAAATAGATCATCCCAAAAATAAGTCTTAGCTTCATATATAAATTTCCTCTTCTGTTGGTATGTCATTCCATAGGGTATAATATTACTTAAAAGAAAGTTCACAATCTCGGCATACCACGGAATACACAACTCATTAATATTATATAGTTTTTCATCTAGAAAATGTTCATTAATTTTTTTTTCAAAACAGAGTGGTTTTTCTAACTCAAGCCTGGACAAATGATCAGCAATTTGATTTTCAGTCCCCTTCCGATCTATAATTTCAAAGTCAAATTCTTGCAAAAGAAGAATCCATCTTATAAGTCTTGGTTTAGCATCATTTTTTTTCATTAAGTACTTAATATCAGAATGATTTGTATGCACTATGCAATAAGTTCCAATTAAATATG
The DNA here is from genome assembly GCF_001263595.1 of Phalaenopsis equestris. Taxonomy (NCBI): domain Eukaryota; kingdom Viridiplantae; phylum Streptophyta; class Magnoliopsida; order Asparagales; family Orchidaceae; genus Phalaenopsis; species Phalaenopsis equestris. Next base: position 2,003,602 of record NW_018164444.1, read on the forward strand.
ATCTAAATTTATCAAAGTCATATAATATTCCTAATAACTCTTTTTTAGTTGTTGTATAATAAATTTGGGTTTCCTTAAGAATTTTACTGGCATAGTAAATTACTTTGAAAATTTTATCATATCTTTGTCCTAAAACAACTCGAATAGTATAGTCACTAGCATCACACATCAGTTCAAAATGTTTTCCCCAATCTGGTGAAACTATAGTTGGTGTAGTGATTAATTTTTCTTTTAATAACTCAAAAGTTTTTAGGCATTCTTCATCAAAATTAAAAATTGCATCTTTCTCCAATAAATGGCATAAAGGCTTAGCAATTTTTGAAAAATCTCTAATATATCGTCTAGAGAATCCAGCATGTCCTAAAAACTCCTAATTTCTCTTACATTTGTTAGATAAGTTAAATTAGCAATCACTTGAATTTTAGAAGGATCTACTTCCATATCATTTTTTGTTATTTGATATCCTAATACAATTCCTCCTGCTATCATAAATTGACATTTTTCTCAGTTAAGGACTAAATTTGTTTCTTCGCAGCGCTTAAGAAGTTTTGATAAATGTTCTAAACATGAGTCAAATGAAGTTCCAAACACTGAAAAATCATACGTAAACACTTCAATCCCTTTTTCATTAAATTACAAAAAATTGTCATCATACATCTTTGAAATGTAGTAGGAGCATTACGTAAACCAAAGGATATTATTGTAAAAGCAAATATCCCATAAGGACTGGTAAAAGTTGTTTTCTCTTGATTCTCAGAAGTTATTTGTATTTAGTGATAACTAGTATATCCATCCAGAAAATAAAAGTATTTATGCCCAACTAGTCTATCCAACATTTATTCTAAAAAGGGTAGTTGAAATGATCTTTCATAGTGGAAAGATTTAATTTTCTATAATCAAAGTATATTTACCACCATATGACTTGTCTAGTAGGTATTAATTTATTATGTTCATTCACAGTCACAGTTACTCCTCATTTCTTATGAATACAGTGAATTTGACAAACTCATGCACTATCTAAAATAGGATGGATAATTATAGCATCTAACCACTTTAATATTTCTTTCTTAACATAATAGGATTCAATATCCTCTGAAGATCAACCATGGGTTTGCAGTTCTCTTCCATATGAATTCTATGCATACAAATTGAAGAACTGATCCCTTTAATATCAGTTATTGTCCATCCAAAGGCTTTCTTGAAATTTTTCAAATTTTCATCGATCTTTCTTCTTCTTCCATCGTTAACTTTGAGGAAATTATAATTGGTAAAGTAGATGAATCACCTAAAAAGACATTTTTAATGATCGAGAAGTAACTTCAACTCAAGTTCTAGAGGTTTTTCAATTGATGGACAAAATGATTTATCTTTTTCTACCGTGTCCAAAATTTCAAAACTTTCTCGAACATAGTTTTCATCTTCCTTAAAAAGAACTTCACAGTGGTCTAATTCCTCTTCTGCTCGTGATCCAAATCTTTTACTTCAAATTGTTCTTCATAATTTTTTGAAATGAAATTTACTCAGATATCTTATAACATCCATTCTATAACATTCATCATCTTTACCTTTTGCAGGATATTTCATTGATTTTGAAATGTTAAAGGTAACAGTTTGATCATTGACACTCATAATCAATTCCCCTTTCTACACATCTATCATTGCTCTTCTTGTAGCTAGGAAAGGTCTCCCCAAAATGATAGGTATCTCTTTATCTTTCTACACATCTATCATTGCTCTTCTTGTGGCTAGGAAATGTCTCCCCAAAATGATAGGTATCTCTTTATCTTTCTCCATATCCAGCGCAATAAAATCAAATGAAAGATAAATTGATCCACTTTCACTAGGACATCTTCTATAACTCCTTTAGGGTACGTTATCAAACAATCTGCTAACTGCAGAGTTACAGTAGTAGGGGTTATTTCTCCTAATCCCAATCTTTTAAATATTTATAATGGCATCAGGTTAATGGTTGCACCTAAATCACATAAAGCTTTCCCATAAAATCTGTCTCCTATTGCACATGGAATTGTAAAGCTACCAAGATCTTTAAGCTTTTGAGGAAGCTTTTTTTGAATTATAGCACTGTATTCCTCACTAAGTGCAACAATCTCATTACCTTAAACTTCCTTTTTCTGTTGAGAATATCCTTCATAAAATTTACATAGCTTGGCATTTATTCTAAGGCTTCAGCAAATGGAATATTAATTGTAAGATTCTTGAATATTTCCAAAAAATTTGAAAATTGTTTATCCAACTTCTGCTGACGAAGTCTTTGAGGAAATGAAGGTGGTGGTTTTTCCAAATCAATTTTTAGTGGAGAAATATGTCTTTCAGAATATTTTATAGCGTCCCCTTTTGATTCTTCAATTTCTTCTCTCTCAACTTCAATTTCTTATTGAACCCTACCTTCCAACTCTCTTCAGCTTCTAAGTTGAATGACTTTTACTTGCTCTTTACTTTGGTCTTTTGGATTTGATTCAGTATTACTAGGAAGTGTTCCTTGGGATCTATTACTTAATGAATTTGCTATTTGCCCAAGTTGATTCTCAATATTCCTAATTGTAGCTTCTCGACTTTGTAATTGATTTCCCATTTGTAACACCACTTCTTCTATAGACAACTTCTTCTCCTTAAATTGTGGATTACTATTGAAACCTAAAGAATAAGTAGGTCTATAATTATTATTCCCTTGGTTATTCCTGTTTCCCAATGAGTTTACTTGATTGTTCCCCCATTGGTGATTATTACCACCCGTAGTATTATTCCAATTGAAGTTGGGATGGTTCTTCCAACCTGCGTTATAATAATTTGAATATGGGCTATTCTGCTTGTTATTTATGGCATTCAAAGTTTTTCATGATGCTTGAGAATCTACCATTTTACCTAATGAATTCTCTTCAATCATAGAAAATGGTTGAGAAAAATTCATTCCAAAATTGGTCTAACTTCTTTGAAATTGCAGCAACTAGATTTGCTAACATAGTAAATGCATCAGATTCATGAATATTGGCTACTTTCTTAGGATTCCCCAGCTAATCCATTATAAAAAGTTTAAATTATTAACCAATCTGGTATAGCATGTTGTGGACATTTTCTTAAGAGTTCTTTAAATTTTTCCCATGCTTCATAAATAGATTCCTCTTCAAACTGATTAAAAGATGTAATATCCTTTCTAAGCTTTGCACTTTTTTATGGCGGAAAATATTTAGCAAGGAATTTTTGTGCTAAATCACCCCAAGTTCTGATAGTTCCAGGTGCTAACGAATTCAAACACCTCTTAGCTTTATCCCTCGGTGAGAAAAGAAATAACCTAAGTCTTATGGCATCATCTGATACACCATCATATTTAAATGTAGCACACAATTCTAGAAAATTGACAAGATGTAAATTTGGATCTTCAATTGGTGATTCCCCAAACTGATTATTTGATACCATTTGGATAATAACAGATTTATGCTCAAATGAATTAGCCACTACATTAGGTTTTTGAATACTACAATGAAGTTCATTTACAGTAGGGATGACATAATCACTTAAAGGTCTAAACTCTTGTTGAATTTCAGCATTTTGAATATTTTGGTTTGTCATTTCTGTAATTTTTTTGAATTTTTCAAGTTTTTTATTTTTTTTGGTTTTTTTTTTTTTCTAATATTTCTTTCTAATTCAGAATCGTAGGGCACTAGTCCCTTAGAACCTGAACTACGCATACACTAACATAAAATTAAAACTCACACTATAATAAGATATTCCTACAATAACCGTTAAAGTTTAAATAAGACTTTCTAAAATAGAAATTTGCTTTCAATCAATCTCTCCGACAATTGTGTCAAAAACTTGATCCCGACAATGGTGCCAAAAACTTGATCCTTTACTTATCTTTTTCCAAAACATTTTTGTCTTGACTGAATTATTTTTTAACGGAAATTAAGTACTTTCATTTACTTTTTTAAGTGCAACACTCTTGTCCTCTACCTTTGGCCATAAACCTTAAATTTTCCTCAAGCAAAACTTCTCTAGTTAGTGAAAGATCTCGTGGAGAAATTCCTTCAAATCATTGTATCCTCAATCTCCATTAAAGCTTTATGTAAGATCTATATTACTTTATTAAACTTTCTTGATTACATGAGATACCTTGGATGAATTAATTTGATATGTTTTGAAAGTTAAGCTTTCAATTATTTCTTCATTCTTATCTTGGTGGCTGGAGAGTTTGCAACAAAATATAGTAAGTGATTTAAAAGATTTTTTGTTACGTAAAGTCGTGTCTTGATAGCTCTCCAAGTGAGTTTGAAATCCTAATTGAGTCTATTGCATGATTGTTTAACCAACTTTAAAAGTGGAAGTTGCTAAAATATTTTTTGTTGGAAAGATTATATTAATTTTTAGATTGTTGTGTGTTTGTTTCATTGTGCTTTTTCATAAAAAAGCACTCACATAAACTTCACATACCAACTTGAGCTCTTATTATATTTGACTTTTTAATTATCTTTAACTTGGATTGAGTGAAAATCTTTTTAAAACTGTGAGTGAGAGAGATTAAACGATTGTACTATTTTGATTTTTTTTTGTATTATACTATTTCATTGTATTTAGAGAAGAGTTTGCTTGGTGTAGGAAAGCTCGGTATCTTGGATTGTGCTTGCCTGATATAGGAGAGCACAATGTTTGGGGTTGTACTTGCTCGGTGTAGGAGTATAAGAGATTGGTTGTAATTTTCATCTGATTAGTGAAATTCCTAGTCAGAGGTGACTAGGCATGTACTTAGGTTGATTTGATTTTGGTCGAATCACATAAAAATCTTCTCTTTCGTTTTTCTTTCTACATTGTTTTCACTCCTTGGTTATTTTTATTTTCTTTAATTAAAAATATTGAAGAATTTATAATTTAATTTTTATACAAATTTAAAAAGCAAGAATTTTGAAATATTAAAACTAATTTTACCTAACGCACTCCCCTATTGGATGTCACAATATATATCAACTACATTTGTTATATCCCAATTCAACTATTAAAGTTAGAAGACTATTGTACATATGTAATTATCTGTATTATAGTTTCAACTCCCCTAATTTAAGAAAAGTGTGGACCCATGTACTTACAATCATATATTAGATCACTTAGATTGGGTCATATCCCGTAATCTTTTCGCTTTCCAAGGATTCTCTACATAAATAATTTTATTGGCTCCTACCAGCTTTTTATTATTTATATGTGTGATGGATTTTCGTACAAAGTTGAGATGTTAAATTATCACCCTATCACCATGAATATTCTGACACAATACAATATGTATCACATTTTATATATATATATATATATGTATGTATATATTTTAGATATTATATATTTAACCTTCTATATATGAAATTTGATGTTGGGATTTGTTTGAAAAAAGTTATCCAGTAGTCATGATTTGAATAACGAAGGACGCAATCTAGACAGATTGAAATCAGCTAAACAGAAGAAACACCGTGGTAGAATGATTGACGATTATACCCCTGACGATTTATAAAAGCTCTTCTTTTTCCCCCAAAACGTTAATTACCATTCCAATCCCAAAATTCCCTGCATTTTCCCTCCCTTGCTTTTCTCTCTTCAAGAGCTAGGGTTTCCACGCGCCCTTCCCCATCAACATCTCAATTCCTAGCTTACTTCTCTCAAAATCACAGTAAAATTTTCATCATCTCACTCCATCTCCCTTCAATTCAATCAAAACCCATCGAATTGTAGAGAATTGGAGCTGAAACAGAGAGACGGAAGTGCGCATATGTTGATGGAGCTTCAAGGTATGAACACGAGGCAAATCTGTAATAGTTCTGCTGATAATTCTGTTGTTTTGGCCTTGAAATTCGCTTGCATTGCTTCTGATTTTGATGGGTTTTAGGTAAGAAGAAGACTCGCGATTTCCTCTCGCTTTACACAAAGGATTCTTCATGCCAGCTCCAGGATTCAAGGTCCCATCCGCCTCAAGGTTGTTTTACACTTTTTTTCTACTATAAGCATCATAAATAATTTTTCTTACCATTTATTAGATCTACAGGGAATTAGGTTTTTTATAATTTAGGTTTCTTCGGGGGGGTGTGTGTGTGTGTGTGTGTGTGTGTGTGTGTGCGCTTTTTGAGAACTATATTAAATTTCAGCCATGAATCCCGAATCCACTTGCCAAACCGATCATAATTTCGAAAGCAGAGATTGTAGACGAAAAGTTTGCGTGTTAAATATGTAAATGCATCGAAACTAAGTGCTATGTTTGTAAATCATCAAAAAGTTTGAATCGGGATATCCTTACTAAATACTAATTATGATGGCCCTTAAGCTGCTGATCTATTTTGAGATGAGATGAATGCACCATGTTCAAAGCAAATTCAGTACATTGGATCGCAATCAGCAAGAATTCCACTGATTTTTTTTCCTTTTTTTGAATTGAAGGACGAAATCTGTCTTTAATAATGATTTTGATGATTTCAATCATTTGCAGCAACCGATTCCCGAGTCGGATTCACGAACTGATTGTAATTTGTAATTGAGATAGAATTCGATTGCTTTTCCTAATGAGCAATCCCAAAGTCCACTTCTGAAGCGATTGTAACTCAGAAAAGAGAGAACTTTATTGATTTATGCTCGTTTGAAATTATTAATTTCGTTAATTTGCTGATTTTAATTCAAAGGATTTTTGATGAAGACGACGCACGACTTCCTGCAGCCGCTTGAAACGGCAGAGAACGAGAAGGCGAGGAGGGGACCCACGCAGCGGACGACGCACGTGCTGCCGGGTGGGATCGGCACGTACAGCATCAGCCACGTGTCCAGCGGCGCCAGCACGTTTGCAGCCGTGAAGCCGGAGTCTAACACGTGCGGGCCCGACGCCGCATACGCTTTCCCGGTTTGGGACGCTGCGAAGACCGCCGGGCCCACTACAGGTAAATTCGCTTCTTTCCACCGTCTGATTATTCATGCGTGGGATAAATGCACGGCTGTAATTTGGCTGGAATCTTGTTACTGTAGCCTGAGTGTGACGAGATATCGCGTTCGTTGTGCACGAGGCCCACGTGATGGACGCGTGAGGTCACGAGACCCATTGAAGTGGGGCCCGTGAAAGTCCATGGTGATGGTTGAGAGGCGGGTCGGGTGTAATTTGGTGGGTTTAGATTGGGAAACAGAGGTGCGCATGCGGGAGTGTCGCAGGAAATTTGGCATTAATGCGGTGGGCTTTCTGCAGAAAGCCTGCGGCAAAGTGATTTATGACAAGATGAATTTAATACGCAGTAAACGCAATTATATACTTGGATTGCTTTTGAAATTCTTCCAATTTAAAATTTTCAAAAAATTAAGTTATCACAGGTGATAATTTAGCAATCAAATATATAAATTAGATACATAGAAAATTAGGTTAAGTGAATTTACGGTGTGTTGTAGTTTTTTTACATGGATTTGAGAAAATTACGTGTTTGGTATAAAGAAGTGCAAATGCAATATAAAATATGAATAAATTTGAAGTTTATACTGTAGTTAATTTTGGTTGAATTTAGAATTTAGCGGATTTGACATAATTTGAATTACATCGTTCATATAAAATGATATAGGCAAGTCGCCGCCCCACACCAGCTCACCACCTCCCCACTATAGCCAGTCGCCTGCATCCGACCGCGTGTTCTCCATCTGCCGGAAGCTGCCTGCTATCGACTGCCTGCCGGCTTTTAGCCAATCGCCAGCCGCTCGCCCACTGACCGCCTGTCGCTTGCCTGTACTGCCCGTCGCCACTGGCCGCCTCCCATTTGTCGTCATCCCGCTGCCCGTTGTTGGTTGCTAGCAATGTTCACCTACCGTCACCCACCACCTGTCATCGTCCTCTTGTCACCCATCGTCGACCGTCCGCTATCTCCCCACCACCACCACCACCACCACTGTCAGCATAAAAAATATATTTTGAAATAAATACTTTTCAATCTACTTCAAACTAAACAAAAAAATATAAGGTCTTTTTCTTTTACAGTTAATCAAATAACTCAAAACTATTTCAAATACATTTACAATGTATTTTATTTTGAGCAAACCAAAAAACCGCTCAATTAATTACTCAATTGGTGAAGATAAGTTCTGTAAGATAAGGTTACTTAGAGTATATGGCATAATAAAAATAATTGCACTAAAAGTATTAGGTTATATTTTGTTATTCACGTGTGTGTTAATTTACTATAAATGAATTATGCAGCTATTAAATAATTGAGAGAGTTTGCATAATCCACAATATAAGGCTTTAAAAGATGAAATGTCTATAAGGCCTTGCCTTAAGTTTGATTGAGGTCTAAATCACAAAATAGAAATAAAATAAATATAAAAAAAATAATTCATAAATATGATCTACTATCAATTTTAACTTATTATCATAAAGTCATAAACAACAAATCTCAATATTAAAATTTAATATAAAATGAAAGTTTGAAATGAGATTCAAGGTAAATGTTTGGATAAAATTTGAAGACATAATGACAATCGAAAATCTCAATGATCTCATCTTTACTTTCATGACCTTCATAATATATAATGTATCCTGTAAGTGCTCAAGGAATAAAACACGGCAACCGAGGGAGAGAAAAAGGGGTGAGGAGGGAGATAAAGAGATATTTGGAGGTCACAAGAGGAAATAAGGGAAGAGATCCATTTGCATGGGGGCTGAGAGAGAGAGAGAGAGAGAGAGAGAGCCTTTGGGTGCGCTTTACACATGCTTTACTTTACACATGCTAGTGGTCCTCTATTTACAAAAGTAAAAATGAGGGAAATATAAGATTACATATATGCACTTGATTTATGGATGACAGTACGGGGTATTTCGGTTCTTACCAAATCCGTCGATTTGGAGCGTTTCCGTCTCTGGAGCTCATCGGCGTCTGGTGGTCGTCAAGTGTGGTCGACCTGCTTGACGTGACCGGCCAGGTTGGCCAGTCGATCGGCTGGAGTAATTTAGTCGGTCCAATGTGGCTAGCCAGTTAGAGCTGGACGAGCGACTGGAGGTAGTCGGCTAGCTGGCGGTGGGCAGTCAATTGGAGGATGGGTGGCGGTGCGTGGTTGTTGGCGCGACTCCGACAACGATGGTCCTTTGGTTCTACGAAGGCTATGAGATTTCTAAGCTGTACAATATGTAAAATTTATCAACTCATTTCCTTATTGGTATCTCCAAATCATTTGATGGTCCTTTGGTTCTACGAAGGCTATGACATTTCTAAGTTGTACGATATGTAAAATTTATCATCAACTCATTTCCTTATTGGTATCTCCAAATCATTTTGATCACATAATTTATTTTTACTTTCTTTATCAGTAAGTATTAAATCTAACATAATTTAAAACAAAATAATAAAGTAATAAAATATTTAAGCAAACAAATTTAAATTGACTTATGAGATTTTTGAGGCGGTGGATTTGATATGTTAGTGAAAAATATGATATAATATAATAAAATATTAGGAAAATTTACATTCATACCATATTATTCATATGCCTTTACATATCTAAAGACATAGCCTAAAATAGGTGTTGTTGAGCCAAGCAGGCCGCCACCACCGAAGATGTCGTCGCCGGAGTGTCGCCTCCATCTAGTCGGTCAACCATCCCAACCGGCCAAGCTTGCCAGCTAGCCACATGACCCTCAGCCGGTTGGCCATCACTTGTCGACCGACCATAGAACTTACAGTTGACTGGCCACTTGGATCGACCACTCACTACTGGTTATCCTAGCCGGCAACCACCTGTCGACTGCCCAACTGGGCGGGCCATATGGAGTGCAACTAGCCGCCCACTTGTGCCCGTCATGAAGGTCACAACTAGCCGACCACCCTATGCCAGTCATCCTAGTTAGCGACCACCTCCCGATTGCCACCATTGGCCAGCTACTACTAGCCAACCGACTAATACTTGCGTCGACCACTATGGGCTGACCACAATAGGTTGCCCACTTACACGCAACCGATCGACCCACTTAGCCGACAACCTCAGTCGCCTGACCACCATGGGCCGACCAAAGTGAAGGAAGCCAACTGGCCACCTTAGTCCGCTAACCCCAGAAAATTGATCACTTGGAGTAACCACTCAACGCCAAGTCGCCAATGGACGGACTAAATCCATGTTCTGACCAGTTCGAGCAGAAAGAAGATCGGAGTACCTCTGTTGACTCCCCTTATAACAGGGACATACATGTAATATCACTCCCCTTTTTTTTATTTCTCTATAAATAGAGGACTGCTTGACATGTAAAAGGGTCCCTTAGGCGCTCTCTCTCCCCTCATCTAGGGAGTTTGCTCGCCATCTCTCTCACATTGTAACATCTCTTGTGTGGAATAATAGGGTCCGCCGAGCCCGAAGACCACCCTTCTTTGTCCCCGACGGGGCATCCTCCCCTCCTTTTTTCCTTCCCTTGAAATCCAGCTATATTCCTTGGGCACGGTCAAAATGGCAAATTTGGATTCAACATTCTAAAATATGCGTTGAGTCCGCCAACAAGATCCAGCTTGGAGAAAGCCAAATGACAAAGAAACAAGCAATCAAATTAAAAAGAAAAGAAAAAAGTCAAGAAAAATAAATGAAAGAGGAAAAAAAAAGATGTGAAGAGGAAGCTGAAGAAGACAAGATGTGACAAATCAAGAGGAAAAAGACAAAAAAACACAAAATAAGAAAGGCGAGAAGAAAAAATAAAATGTGATAAGACATAAAGTAAAAAGATGACAAGATATAAAGTAAATAGATGAAAAGACAAAAGGAGGAAAAGACAAGAAGAAACAGACAAAATAAAAAAAAAGAACTCAGATTATGTTTCAAGAGCAAGGTCACAGGAAAATAATAAAGAGATATGCAACTCTTATTTTCTTTGCTTATAATTAAAGAAGAATAGTGAAAAATTAAAGAAAGAAAGAAAAAAGGACAAATTTCTTTCTTCATGAGTTAAACAATTCTCTCCCTTCATCTTAAGCCTCTTTTCCGGGAGAGCATTCCAAAAGAAGAAATATAAACTCACTCTTTATTTATGCCTCTCCTCCGAGATGACCATTTGAAGCCTCCCCTCTAGGTCGAACAAACATACTCTCTCTTAGAGCTTCTCCTCTGGGATGAGCACTCCAAAAACCCTCTCTCACTAAGCCTCTCCTTCAAGACGAATACTCCAAACTCTCTCTCTCATCGAAGCCTTTTCTCCGGGATGAGCAATCCAAAATCTCCCCCCTCACTTAGCCTTAAGAAATCTCCAAAAGACCTCTTGAAACTCCATTCGGAAGAAGCTATGGAGGTGGTTCTCTACCCCAAAGTGACAAGATCTGCAAGGGACACGACACAAATCAACCTATTAACGAATCTTGACGATTGTCTCAGCGAAGGCGGTGGAAATACCACTTAAGACTTGGCGTAAGGTGAGGCTCGCTAGAGGTAATGTTTCGATAAGGGTAAGAGAGATTGGCAAGGAGCAAGCTTGAGTTGGGAAAATTTTTTCTATCTAAAAATCTAAAAAGAAAAGCTTGATCATACTCAAAAAATCTTTTTTCTAATGATTATTTTTTTGAAGAACTTATTCACTAAAAGCCAGCTAGAGAACAACTAAATGTCTAATTCTAACAAGAGGCTTACGAGTGATATTTTTTTTGTACTAATGAGTTTTTCATTCTTATCGCAACTTCACATTTAAAAGTGAAAAGCTCGGGGGCTTCATGTATGGCCTGAAATAGGCCTCATTGATAGAAGGGAGCTGACACCACAGAAGACGTCGTCATCAGGGTTGTCTCCTTCTTCTGATCGACTGACCATATGGGCCGGCCGAACGACCTTGAGCCGGCTATACATCTGGGCGGGCCATCACTTGCTGGCCGACCATATAGGCTAGCCCTGGAACTTACAAACGAACACACACGCTGGGCGGG
>NW_018164444.1:2016059-2044190 GCF_001263595.1 Phalaenopsis equestris
TATCATCTCTGGGGTGAAATAATAGAAGCCGCTGAGCTCGGTCCCCTCCCTCCTCAGGACAACCTCCTCCGTTTCTCCCCCTGTTAAAGGAATCAACTCCATTCCTTGGGAACGGTCTGAATGACAAATTTGGATTCAACACTAGTGCTTAAAGTTTGATATTTGCATTTATAACATTTTAGTCTCTTGAACTCATGTGATAAGGTGCATAATTTTTAACAATAATGATATGTTTGATATCATATTAAATATTTTAGTGGTATACATTTAAACATAAAATTTTGAGTGGCATATATGTAAATTCATGATAAGGTGCATAATATTTAATAATAATGATATTTTTGATATCATATTAAATATTTTAGTGGTATACACTTAAACATAAAATTTTGAGTGGCATATATGTAAATTCAATCGACTATCAAAAGTTAAAGTTTCAGGGGTCGAGATCGAAGGGTTGAGTTTTAAAGACCGTTTGAAATGATGCGCTTCAAGGGTGGGGATGAGTTCCAAGAGAACTTCCTACTCTTAAGCACCCATTCGATATAAAGCTATTTGACATGGATAGATCATAGATTTCCCCTCAGAAGTGCCGTACAACGCTTGGCACTGGAGCTGCCCATCCTTTAATGCCTCTCATCTTTATGCACTTTTTACCTAATTATTGTCAAATCTTATATAAAAAAGGGAAACCCCAAAGTGGAAATATAAATCTAAGTTACAAATATTATTTTTTTTTTTCATTAAAATGGGTTCACATCTAATTGACAACATGCACATTTATTTCCATGAATTCTATTAAAATATAAGTCTTAATATAGTTTCCTATTCAAGTCTAAACATATATCAAATGATTATGAAATTATTATAAAATAAATTTTATTTACTTTTAATAAAATTTTCATCATATTTTAATTTATGCTCATCAGCCTTTAATCTTTTCGTTTAATTTTCTAAAACAATTGACAATATATTCTAACTAATATATATATATATATATATAAGCATTGGCTTGAAATAAAATAAAAAAAAATGACAAGAAAGATTATTTTTAGTGAATCAATATGAATCATTTTTAGGAATTTAAGCATTTTGCTTGGAAAAAAATAATTAATCATTTTGTTTTTAGTGAAAAGATTTGCAGCTGGAATTATTATCATTTATTTTAGAGCATAAATTCGAGCTGTATGTTTTTTAATGTGAGTTTTTGTTTATTAATTCTTAAATTTTTGTATTTTAAACTTATAATAATTATTATGTAAAATTTATATTAGAATATGTTGATTCAATTTTGGTCAAAATTTAATTTTTTTTAATAATAAAATTTATTTTGTGATGAACGAAAAATATAATAAATTAATTTATTTTTATATTACATTTATTTTAAAATAGATTCAATCATAAAAAAAAATGTTTCTTCAGGGACTACGGGTGCGTTTAGGGCAGTTTGTGTTTATCTAGATAAACAATTTATCCTGAAACGTAGCTCGCAGGATTTTCCGTCCGCGGGGTTTTCCTCCCTTCGTCTGCATTTAGCATAAAAATCTAACCGCGTTTTCGGATAAGCTATCGAATGTTTAACTTCAGAGACTACGGGTGCGTTTAGGGTAGCTTGTGTTTATCCAGATAAACAATTTATCCTGAAACATAGCTCGCAGGATTTTTCGTCCGCGGGGTTTTCCTCCCTCGGTCTGCGTTTAGCATAAAAATCTAACCGCGTTTTCGGATAAGCTATCGAAACGTGGTTTTCAAATAGTGAGGCGGCCTCTGCCCACACTTATAAATTGCCCCAAGCGGGTCCTACATCGTAAAACTCGACCAAATTTTTTCTTTATGTTTTCCCAAATATTAGAAAAAATCATTTACATACATGTCTCACAATTCTTATCTATTGTGTGTTTCAAACAGTGAGGCGGCCTCTGCCCACACTTATAAATTTCCCCAAGCGGGCCCTCCATTGTAAAACTCTGACCAAATTTTTTCTTTATGTTTCTCCAAATATTAGAAAAAATCATTTACATACATGTCTCACAATTCTTATCTATTGTGTAACACTTAAACTTTGACATTTAGGGTAGAATCATTTTATATATGCATTATTAATTTAAAAAAAAATTAATATTAGTGATATTTACAAGTCATAACTGATAAGAAATGTAAAAACTAGAATTTGGGAGTTAGATTTGTATGTTCATAAGAATTGTGGCATATATGTAAATAACCCATATTAATAGTGAAATGAAAATGATAACGTTCGCCCCTAACTTTTTTCTCCCATCCGCTTGCGGTGTTCTCCTCAGGGCAGTGGCCGTCAACATTCGCCGCTCTCAGCCCACCGAGCTTCGGATCACTCGCCTCGTCTAGGTATTTCCCTTCTTCTCGCTCTCAGAGCATGCTTTTCTTCCTTCTTCCCCCATCCCTTCTACCTCCAGTCGCTTCTTTTTATCTAGGGTCTGTATGCCCTTGTTCCTCCCAGTGGATCTTGAGAGCTTTGAAAATTTCGAGCAGGAGCAGCCAGTTCCCCGATAAGAAGCAACGATTCATGGAGTCTGCTTCGAGATTCAGCAAAGGTTTAGATGATGATGATGACGATGATGAGGAGTTAGGAAGGAGAGAGAGCTCCTCTCATAAAGGTCCTTCTTTGTGTTCTGTACTTGAGCTTCTATGATGCGCCTATAAGGATTCGTTTCTCCATAATAGTCATGTTTTCTTCTGGGAAAATTGAAAATTTTGCCTTGTTTAATGAGTGCTTTTATTTTCGCAGAGCTCACAGGGAAGAGTGATGGGAAAACAGGCGAGCAGAAGGCTTGTACGCCGCGATCAAAGCATTCTGCCACGGAGCAGCGGCGGAGAAGTAAAATAAATGACAGGTAGGGCTGTTTCCACGTTTATTGTTTTTTGATTGAAGTGATTCACTAGGTGCTGATTGGTTTTACTGGACTGTTGCTTTGCTCGTAGTATTCTGTCATCATCCTTGGTTTAATCATTATTTAATCAGGATTTGCCTTTAATCGTACCGCAGTTATATTGTGTTCATTAATGGCTATTTGGTAGCTGAATCTGAACAGGATTTAACGTAAATCTTACCAAACAACATAAAGGACAAGATTAAATCCTACAGGATCTTTTTTGCCTTAAATCTAGGATTTAGTAAATCCATTGGAAGATGGATTTATGGGATTTAGGGGATCTGATGCAAGTGATAGGGTGAGGGACGAAGGGGGAGAAAGACAACTGTTATCTTTCTCTATGGTTTCTAGTAGGAGCTGGAAATTTTTGTACGCAGCAATCCCACCGTTGCCTTCCTAACTAACTCTAGTAGCTAATGTATCGCAAGGGTTTCGATCACGAGGAAGGTAGGCGATAGTTTCTAGTGAAACCTTGGGAAGGAAGTAGGCGTGGGTTTCGGGAAGGAGAGGGGGAAGGGAAGATGGGCTTAAGGATTTAATTTACTTTTATCTAAGTTAATTTTATTTAATTTAATTGCTTAATAATTAATAGTTGATGAATATATTATCAACTAATCAAAATTATGTAGACTTGATGAGTCCCTATTTCATAATTATTCAACAAAAACTAAATTACATATTCAAATTGAATTAATTTAATAAAGCTCTAATTAATTATTAATAAATGAATGCTCGACTATTGCATAATAAATAATGGGTTTAAAAAAATTTTTGTTAACGATTAGTTAGTTCAGTGAATAATTATTTTTATTTAATATAATAAAATATGAAAATTAAATTAAATTTTCATATCTAAGTTGATTTGTAACTGATAATGTGTGATATTGAGAGATTTAGGAGAGTTGGACATTGTTATTTCTTTTTATTTTGATTAATGTGATTATTTGTTATATCTAATTATCTCCATAGAGTACAATCAAATTGAGAATGTAGATATTTATCCTAATTTTGTACCATTTGAAACTGCATCATACAACTAAGTGGCAATCTAAAATGAAAAAGCACATGATTCTGGTAAATCTGATTTTTGAATCCAAATTATGTTTTAAAAGGTTACAAGCCAAGCTAATCTGCAAATTCTTTGAATTTTTATTTAATTTGATATTTTGCAGAACCATTGTATTATCCTTTTCATGGCTATGTTCCAGGGCCATTGAACTACTTTTACTTGGAAGCTTTATTTGTTATGCCCTCATGCTTAGCTACACTCTGTTGTTTTACCACATTTGTTGGGAATGATTGCTAGATGTTGACCTTTGAAGTCTTAAGCTGAGTGATGGGGATAATGTGTTATGTGGACCCATTCGTAGATATTTAAGCTTTTTATTTTCACGTCAACTTATATGTAAAATTTGGTCCATACAACTTATTCTTCACATTACAATCAATTACAAAAATTCAATTTAGTGTTTTTTTTTTTTTTTTTGAAATTTTAGGCATCACTAGCATCTTCTTCACACGAGAAGCTATCCCCGAAGAAAAATCATAACAGTTTGTTATTAGGGTTCTGTTCATGGCAAGTTCTCTTAACTACATAGGTAAATCATTTAAATGTAATATGTTAAAGTATTTTCTATAGATGGTTATCTCACTAAGTCACAAGAAGCTATCCCAGAAGAAAAATCATTACAGTTTGTTATTAGGGTCCTGTTCATAGCAAGATCTCTTAACTGCATGGGTAAATTATTTAAAATATAATCTGTTAAGTATTTTCTATAAATACTTTTTTTTTGTAGGTGGGCAATGATTTTTTAAGTTTGCACTATTTCCTTGCTTACCCGTATAATATAAAATTTATGATGTAATTGAAGTTGTTAATATCAACATAATTATTATTTAAAATCTAAAAAAGTATCTTTTTTGATTAAATAAGAGAAAGATAATTGTTATTTAAGACAAGGAGGAATGCGAATATGTATAATTGAGAATAAAATGAGAGAAATCAAATTGTCATGCAGATGATTCCAATGAAGGCTCATTGTTTGATAAGAATTATGCGGACATTTAAATTTTAAAAATCTAATCTTGGTGACTTGCTAAAATTATTTTCATGAAGAACAATACAAGTGGGAGAGAGATTATTTGCACCATACTTATTTTAAAATTCTATGTAATTATATCTTGTTTTGATACTTGTATATCAATTCTTATGTTATTATTTAATATTTTGATATTAACATGTTACTTCTTACTTTAAAGAATTTATTAATTTTACTATATTATGTCACCACCTGATTATGGGTCTTAAAATTTTCAAGATGAGAACAAACAGTCTGATGGTGAAATCTAATTTATATCATTAATTAATATTCATTTATATAAAATGATAAATGAACTAACGAAAGCAATTAAACTTAGCTTAATAAATAATTATATGCTGGCCATGTCTTTTGTATTCATTTTTTGTTCTATTAATCATTTACTAAACAGAAGTTCAAACCTGAAAAATGTTTGTTTACCACAGTGAGATCAAAGACTAAATGAATGCTCATAATATATACATAGCACCTGAAACATTGTTATTTACAAATCTAGAACCCTCTTTCACCCATTGTTCAAGTTCTCACTCAAATATCAAAATTCATGAGAAAACCTTAGCCCGTACTTTTCATTTTTATCAAATTCTCAATGATTTGATTGTGGCGTTCATAAATACATCGATTCAGCAGTTCAAAAATATAACCTGAGTGCTAGATTTTGTAAATAGCAATATTTCGGGTGCATGTATGTAATTATCCCATTCTAAAATTATAACATTATAACAAAATAGAGAAACAATATGCATGCTGATCAAAATTCAATAAGTTGGTGTAAGATCATTTAACTATTTTTTTCATTTAATATGTCATTGTAAAAAGATTTAATATATTATTTTGTATAACAATGAAAATATAATAGTATAATTTTAATATCATCTAGGAGCACCATTCAATTTGTATCAATTAAAATAAATTAATATCACTATTTATTTGTAGTTTATATGCACTCGTACTTTAGTGTCCCCAAATAATGTCATAAGGATAAATTTTATCATTCAATTAAACACATGTAAGCAAACTATATAAATAATTTTATTTGCAATCTACATATTATTCTACATATTTTTATAATTAATTTTATATAATATATATGAAAGGCAAGTAAATCAAATGAGAGAATTCATGACATTTATGTCAGCTTGATCAACCTATTTTATAATAGAGTTAAATCATATAAAAATTTGTAATAATAATTAATTAGACAACAAATATTAGTGCATTAGATTTAAAAGAAGCAACAATACAACAAAAACAAAGCCTTAATCCCCTACCTGGGGTCGGCTACATGAATTCTTTTTCTCCATTGCGTCCTATTTAGTGTCATATTTTCATTTAGTTCTAATAAATTAAGATCATTTTTTATACAATAAGTCCAAGTCTTCCTAGATCTACCTCTACCTTTCTTAATATAAGTCGATGTAGAACATCTACTCTTCTAGTCGGATCATTAGATGGTCGGCGCTTAATGTGACCAAACCATCTAAAGGATGCAACAATATTACGATAATTTATAGCATGAGTAATTATCTTGATTATAGGAGATTTAAATCCTAATCTTTCTCCTAAAACTTTCTCCTTTTGAGTTGATATCTATATAAAATATTTATATTAAGTATTTATCATATTCATATACTATCATTAATCATTAAATCTCTCAATTAATACTTTCTGTATAACTATAATACAGAACTTCCAACGTTAACAATTCTCTAAGTTGCTATTATACATTTCAATTTGTACTAAAAAATTAATATTTTTAAAATTGCTAATAATAATCCCGAGACATATTAGTATTATTAGTATTATTTTTCATATGATATTTCAAAATTATTCTAACTCATTTAAATTTTAAATTTATTTTTAAAATATCAGTTATTCTTAGTTAAATCAATAGATGCTATCAGATTTTTCCAATTACTTCTACTTTTTATTTCTATCTCTTCCCTCCCAAATTACTCAACCATTTTTACTGATTAAGCAAAAATTTAGAATTTATAAATTCAAATAGAAATAATAATACTTTAAAATTACCTTGACTTGATTGGGAATGGTTCAGCATCGGAAGCCCAAACAAGTATCGTCTGCTTGCCTTAACTCACTCCCTAGTTTGCTCGAGCTTATTGTTGCTTTCTTGCGCACTAATGAAAGCAAACACATGAAGATACCTTGGCTGTCCTAATTTGTGCGCCTGTACACAATCTTGATCGCATGAGTAACCTTCTATCTTCTTCTTACTTGTCTCTCTTCGCTCGAATTTTCTCAAGCATGCATCAACTCCCTCGTTATTTATAATTCGCATGGAAGTATCGTCAGCTTACTTGTCTCTCTTCCGAAAGTTGATACCTATATAAAATATTTATATGAAGTATTTATCATATTTATATACTATCATTAATCATTAAATCTCTAAATTAATACTTTCTATATCAATATAATACAGAACTTCCAACGTTAACAATTCTTTAAGTTGTTATTATAGATTTCTATCTGTACTAAAAAATTAATATTTTTAAAATTACTAATAAGAATCTCGAGACATATTAGTATTATTAGTATTATTTTGCATATGATATTTCAAAATTATTCTAACTCATTTAAATTTTACTTATTTATTTTGTGCAATTTGTTGATTTTTGAGGCATTACAACATGCAACATCAAAGTCCACATGGAAAGAGATATGAGGAATGTATGCATATTTTAAAGAGCATTTAGAGTGGGGTCGGCTACATGAATCCTTTTTCTCCATTGTGTTTTATTTAGTGTCATATTTTCATTTAGTTCTACTAAATTAAGATCATTTTTTATACAATAAGTCCAAGTCTTCCTAGATCCATCTCTGCCTTTCTTAATATAAGTCGAATCTAGAACATCTATTCTCCTAATCAGATCATTGGATGGTCGACGCTTAATGTGACCAAACCATCTAAAGGCAACAATATTACGATAATTTATAGCATGAGTAATTATCTTGATTATAGGAGATTTAAATCCTAATCTTTCTCCTAAAACTTTCTCCTTTTGAGTTGATATCTATAAGTTGATACCTATATAAAATATTTATATGAAGTATTTATCATATTTATATACTATCATTAATTATTAAATCTCTAAATTAATACTTTCTATATCATTATAATACAGAACTTCCAACGTTAACAATTCTTTAAGTTGTTATTATAGATTTCAATCTGTACTAAAAAATTAATATATTTAAAATTGCTAATAAGAATCCCGAGACATATTAGTATTATTAGTATTATTTTGCATATGATATTTCAAAATTATTCTAACACATTTAAATTTTAAATTTATTTTTAAAATAGCAATTATTCTTGGTTAAATCAATAGATGCTATCAGATTTTTCCAATTACTTCTACTTTTTATTTCTATCTCTTCCCTCCCAAATTACTCAACTATTTTTATTGATTAAGAAAAAATTTAGAATTTATAAATTCAAATAGAAATAATAATACTTTAAAATTACCTTGACTTGATTGGGAATGGTTCAGCATCGGAAGCCCAAACAAGTATCGTCTGCTTGCCTTAACTCACTCCCTAGTTTGCTCGAGCTTATTGTTGCTTTCTTGCCACTAATGAAAGCAAACACATGAAGATACCTTGGCTGTCCTAATTACTCCGCCTGTACGCAATCTTCATCGCATGAGTAACCATCCGTCTTCGTCTTGCTTGTCTCCCTTCGCTCGCATTTTCCCAAGCAGCAACAATTCCCTCTAACTCGCACATTGATTGCTTTAGTTTTCTCTTCGATTTGTTTGTGGGGTCAATGTCGAGCCTTTTGCTTGATGGTCGCTTGCTCAATTTATTTCTCGCATCTTCCTCTTCGTGGTTTGTCTTCTCTCCCTCATCCTCTGTTTCACAATGGATTTTTCTCGTGGTTCTCCTTTGCTCCCATTTTATTTCCTCTTATAAGCAACAAAACTGACCCTTGGCCTTTGCATCCCCTACGTTTCACACGAACTGGCTCGCATTAGTCCATGCTGGCCAGTTTCCTCCTTTTTTTATTTTAACATTTTAAGAAGTTAATATGTTACCTTTTAATGTTTTAATATGTTTGAATATTAATATGTTAGTTCTTATTACATGTTTTGAACTTATTATATACTTATTTTTTTCGCCCAATTTGTTGATTTTTGAGGCATTACAACATGCAACATCAAAGTCCACATGGAAAGAGATATGAGGAATGTATGCCTATTTTTAAGAGCATTTAGAGTGCTTGTAGCTCCCGCTGGAGCTGGATCTTGGAAGGCGTTGATGTTCCCAGTTTCACCTTCTCCTTGTTGAGATTTATGTTTTCATGCTTGTTAGAATGATGTTAATTTAAAAAAAAAAAACCGATGTTCTCCAAGAAGAAAATAATATCTATTCAAGTTGCATTTCATTTTTCATGTGAGTAACTAGAAGTTTAATGAAAAAAATTGAAGTGCTGAATAATCAAACAATACTATGATTAAATAATAATAAGAAAAAATACAATAGTAAAATAATTTAATGCAACATGTAAAGTTGAGATAAAATAAATTGTCAAATAGCGTAAATAAATAGCAACTTGATTAAAACTCGTTTGATGCATTGCTATTGCATGCTCTATCAAATGCTCTTGGACTATTTTATTCTTCAGAAAAACATTTTTATTCTCGGCCTACAAGTGTTTTGCCAATGGTTGTGGTTAAAATGAAGTACTTAACTGGTGAAGCATGTATTTAACATGCCTACAACAACACAGGAGACCATAATGTGTGGCTTTTTGCTGCTAATTCCTTGGCAAGTCTGTAGAACTGCCATATATTTATGAAAGAATTAATTATTTACAATCTTTCTGCATAAACCGATCTTTAATCATAAGCTGTTATATGATTAGATTGCAATAGTAATTGTAGTTAAATGGATGTTAAACAATTGTGGCAGGTTTCAAATACTCAGAGGGCTTTTGCCAAACAGCGATCAGAAAAGGGATAAAGCATCGTTTCTCCTGGAGGTATATATCTTCTTGCTAATTGGCATTTTTTCTTTTTAAATTGCATAGTTTTTGTAATTTGTTATTGCAGTCGATATAATAAACATCCATTTGCAGGTCATCGAATACATCCAGTTCTTGCAAGAGAAGTTACAGAAATATGAGTCGAGTTACCCAGGATGGAGTGATGAAACTGTCAAATTAATGCCATGGGTAATTGTTTATTCCCTTTTACGACAAACTATGCTTTGATGTTAAAACAGCTTTTTGTTCTTGATTTCTGAAATGATGCAAATGATAGTGAATCCAACTTTTTTGTGTCTGCATGAATTCAATGTCACCTTTTAGTTGAATTCTGTTTATAATGCATGAATGACCTAAATCATCTTTGGGCTCGCATGCATGCATATTTCTATTTTGAGTTTGGCATCACTAGAACCTAATGTTATGTGACTCAAAGTCTATTACTTTATACAATAACAACAACAATAACAACAAGCCCTTATCCCACTAAGTGGGGTCGGCTACATGAATCATTTTTCTCCATTGCGTCCTATCGAGGGTCATATTTTCATTTAATTCTAATAGATTAACATATCATTTTTTATACAATATGCTCAAGTGTTTTTAGGTCTACCTATGCCTTCCTTAATATCAGTCGAAGATAAAACATCTACTCTCTTAACCTAATCATTAGATGGTCTACGTTTAATGTGACCAAACCATCTGAGGCGATTCTCTCTAATCTTCCCCTTCCACTGGAGCTACACGACTATTATTGATATATTCATTTTGCATGTTGTCTCTAAGTGTCAAGCCACTCATCTGTTTAAGCATTCTCACCTCAGCAACACTTAACTTTGTTTTATGCTTCTCTTTTAAAGGCAAACATTCTGCGTCATAGAGCATTGTAGGTTTCACCACCATCTTATAAAATTTTCCTTTCAGTTTAAGTGGTACTTTTCTATGACACAATAGGCCCGAAGCATTCCTCCACTTCAACCAACCAACTTGATTTCTACTAATATCCACTTCAACCATCTAACTTGAATTCTACTATTAACATTCCCATCTATATCACCATCACTCTGCACAATAGACCCGAAATTTCTAAAATATTCATACCTTTTAATGATTTGATCACCCATAGTTACAATTCTGCCACTAAAGCTACTATTACTAAAATTACATTCCATGCATTCAATTTTAGTTCTGCTAAAACGAAGGCCTTTAGACTCCAATGTAAACCTCTATAATTCAAGTTTTTCCTGAACTCATTCTCTAGTCTTATCCACAAGAAGGATATCATTAGCGAAAAACATACTCCAAGTTACATCTTTCTGTAAATGTCCAGTATGAGCATCCATAACTAAAGCCAAAAAGGTATGGGCTTTATGTACCGTTAAATTGGGCCTACACCAAGGATATCATCTTTTTTTACTTTATGGACCTTTAAAATTGAGGATTTGTTTAGGAAAAATGACAAAAACGCGGAATGAAATTCGGATCTATCTTTCATTAAGCATACTAACCTAATATATATACATTTATAATAAATATATACATAGAAACAAAGAAAGAGAAAGAGTAAAACTAAAATATTATCTCCTAAATTAGATCCCTTATTATATTCCTAAATTGAATCCCTATATTAAGGAATTACTCTATTCCTAAATTGGATCTTCATATCAAGAGATTTATTATATTCCTAAATTAAAATTTTTCTAAAATAAGTCCGCTTTGCAACACTTCCCCTTAAGTTGGTGAATAGATATCAAAAGTCATTAACATGAAGTCCCTTTGTAAACACATCCGCAAGTTGTTCTTTTGGAGGCATGTAAGGAGCACAAATCAATTTATTGTCTAAATTCTTCTTTATAAAGTGCCTATCAATCTAGATAAGTTTTGTTTTATCACGTTGTACCGGATTATGTATACTATTGATGGAGAACTTGTCACATGATTGTCTCATTGGTTTTTCACATTCTATCTTGAGATTTTTATGGATGATCTTCAACCACAGTGGCTCACACACACCTTGAGCTGCAGCTCTGAACTTCACTTCTGCACTTGATCGAGATACTACATTTTTGTTTTCTTTTTCTTCATGGCCAGATTAACACTAGAGAACATGCAATAACTTGTGGAATATCTATCAACTAAAGATTTTGCATAATCTGCATTTGTGTAAGCTTTAAGAATTAGCCTCTCATCTTTCTTGATTAAAATTCTTTTTTCCTAGATTAGCTTTCAAGTAACGAAGTATCCGGTCTACAACTTGTAGGTGACTTTCTTTAGGGTTGTGCATGAACTAACTTACTACCCTTACAGCATAGGCAATATTAGGTAGAGTGTGCGCCAAAATATATTAAATTTCCAACGAATTTCTGACACCCTTCTTTATCAATAATTTTGTTATTATTTGCTTCTCCAAGTTTGTGATTGGGATTAGTCGGAGTTGGAAGCAGGTTTACACGCTAATTTATCCATTTCTTTCAAGAGGCCTACCATATACTTCTTTTGGGAAATGAAGATACCTTACTGAGATTGAGCTACTTCTATCGCAAGAAACTAATTCAAGCTTCCAACTCTCTGATTTCAAATTTATTTGCCAAGAAAATTTTAAAGGCTTCCTTTTCTTTCTTATTGTTCCTAGTAACAATTATGTCATCAGCATGCACTAGAAGATCAGTAACTCTCCCTAAATCTCTGTGTTCTGATAAATAATCTATGATCAGCTTGACTTGGCTTATACCAGTATTAAGCATCACTTTGGTAAACTTGCTGAATCAAACTCTTGGAGATTGCTTGAGTCCATATAATATTTTTTTAAGTTTGCAACCCTTCTTCCTTTTCTCTTTTCTAAAGTCCGGTGGAATCTTCATTTTCCATGAAGTCATTCTTCACATCAAATTGTTATAAATACCATTTGAAGTTAGGCCAATGAGAAGAGAACCCATACTGTTATCATCTTAGCCACTGGTGCAGATGTTTATTGATAGTCAACTCCATATGCTGGTATATAGCTTTTAGCAACCAACTTTACTCTGTATCCCTCTAGGACTCATTTGATTTGAAGTTCACAACAAAGTTCCATTTAGAGAGAATCTATGAAACATTACTGATTTGGCTAATGGATATCTTGGATGTTGAGTGTGTTTTCTTGTCCCTTCTCTTACGACAACAAGTCATAATCAATTGGAATGGGAGAGGAAATTTGATTTATGCATACCTCATTTTCAGGACTTGAATTTTTGACTTGCACAAGATCAGGTTTGAATTTTTGACTTGCACGAGATCATGTTCCAGTTTTATCTTTCTCGAATGCATCAGTGCATTCCTCCTAGTGTCAAGCTTGTCACCGGTAGGGACTATTTCAACTATTTCAGGATTTGATTTTTGTGAGGATAAATCTGGCTATTGGGATGACTCTTGTGAAAGTGATTTGGATTCATATGAAGAGTAAGGTTGTACTGTTAGTAGGTTAAGAAAGAGCATGTCTTCTGTATTATCTTTTCCAATTAGACTAGAATAGAAAAGAAGGTTGTCCTTCCTCAAAGGTGACATAATAGAGATATAAAATTTTTGTATTGGTGGATTATACCTCTTATGGCCTTCTTGTGTTGGAAATACCAGACAACACACACTTGATTACTCGAGAATCTATTTTACCTATTTTATGGTTAGAAACATTAACAAAAGCAGACCAAAGACTCAGGGAGTTAGATTATTTGTGGTTTGAATATTAGGATAAAATTGAGAAAGGAGTTACATAGGAGTTTGATTGTCTGATACTTTGGAGGGCAAACATTTTATAATGTAGGATGCAGTAAGGACAACTTTCCCCTAGTATGATTTTGGAACATGCTTTTGGAAATGTAAAGCACGGTTGTGGCAATTATGTAACCATTTTCTTCTCGGCAATCCTATTTTGTTGAGGATTATCTATCCAGGATGACCTATGAACTATCCCTTGTAAAAATTCTGGCAAATGAAATTTGATTAAAATAATCCCTAACATTGTCAGATCAGATTCTTTTTACTTGAACACTAAATTTATGCATCATGACAATGAAGTTTAGGATGATAGAAGTCACATAAGATTTATCTTTAAGAATGAAAATCCACAAGACTCGAGTGCAATCATCGATGAATGAAACAAACCACCGAGCTACTATAACATTGGGATTTCTATAGGGATCCCATATATCAATGTGAATCAAATAAAAAGGGATTTTTTTTTTATTGCTAATTGAAAAGGAAAGACAAATCTACATACATCACAATAAAAATCATGAACATTAACATCTTTAAATAAAGAAGGGAACATTTTAGTTAAAACAATAATTGAAGGATGATGAAAATGAAAGTGCCGACGCAAAATGACTTTTTTTTTTTTAAACGAAACAAGAAGACGTTGAAAAAATGCTTGATAGTAGGTGAGTATGTGGCTAAGGTATCGAGATAGTAGAGGCATCCCTTTTACTTAGCAAGTTCAATTCTCTTCCCTAAATCCTAATCCTGAAATACACAATAAAATGGATAAAACAAGGCATCACGGTTCATATCACGGGTTGGTTTGTGAATAGACAAAAGATTAGTGAACAATTTAAAAACATGGAGCACATTTTTTAAGAACAAAGACAAATTCAATTAAATATGATCAACAATAGCCAATGCGGTAATATAATAAGTATCAACAATTTTCTTATTGCTTGAACAAGATGATTTTATTGTAACATGAACTGAGGAAGGTCCTGTAATCCATGTCTCCAGAGTCAATGACCCAAGAGTTTTGTATAAGTAGGTTCAAGACATGTAATCCATATAAGAAGAACTTATTAGAGAATGCTAGTGAACAAGAGCCAAATTGCTACTCCAATGATTCCAATAAACTTCGAAGCTTCTCAATCTCGGCTTGATTAAGGTGGCTAGATGTAGTGTATGTAGGAGTTTTTTGGATGGAATTTTGTAAAGTAGATTTGTGGTGGAGAATTAACAAGCTTACTGCTTTTTTTTTTTATCATCTCTCTAGCTCCAGCTTGAAGTAGTAGGTTTCCCATGCAACTTTCAGTAGTATCCTTGGTATGTCTCCACTTCTTGCAGTTGGTGCACCAAAGATTATCTCGAAGTTCATTTCGGGATGTCCCCTTGGTTTTATTTTGCTTGGTGCTTTGTTGTGCAACAATGATAGATCCTTTATTTTTCACATAATGCTTCTTCGACTCTACTCAATATGATTCAAAGCAATAAACTTGCTAAGTAAAATGACATTTTCCTTGCTAACAATTTAAATCCGAATTTGATCAAATTCTACTATTAGATCAACCAAAAAAATCATAAACTTGATTTTTCTAAATAAGATTCTTCAAGTTCATGACATCCTTAGGGCACTTCGTCTCAAGAACCCTATAATGATCAAGAGTTCTTGGCACACATTTTGCAACATATTTGCATATTCTGTTACCATTTTTTGCTTGTTTTGCAACAACTATTTACTTTGATTGCATACACACATGTGACATCTTTAGCCTTCGAGTACCTTTGCAGAGGTGAGAACCATACAAGTATAACTAATTTTTGGCAAATTTGAACTCCAACACCAAGACATAATCATGGAGTTATCTTCTTCCTATGTATCAAAAGTCTGATAGTTTTATTTCGGTATTGTGCCTAGAAGATGTCGAATTTTTCTTTTGCCTTTAGATAAGTACGGACTAGCTGAGATCATTTTAAGTATGGTTGAGCCTATAAGAGTTGTGTTTGTTTCACAGTTCACCAGGAAGAAGATGAGTTTTTGGTTTCTCCTTCATCAGATTGATTAGTGCTGTTTGTTTCAACAATCTTAGAATTGCATATTAATAAAAAAGTGACTGCTGCATCGGCTGTCACAATACGAAGAAAAACGAAAAATAATGCGGACAACTAAGACAAAAAATAAGTTGGTCGTGAAGGTTTGGAAAGATCTCAGAGGCGTGAAAACCTATGTCTATGATACAATGACAATAACGTGCAATGAAATTCGGATCCATCTTTCATTAAGTACAATGAATATATATAGAAACTAGGAGAAAATGATGTAATAAAATTAAAATATTCTCCTCCTAAATTAGAACCCCATATCAAGGGATTTATTCTATTCCTAAATTGGATCACCATATCAAAGGACTTATTCTATTCCTAAATTGGATCATCATATCAAGGGATTTTTTACATTCCTAAATTAAAGTTTCCCAAAGATAGTTGCCTACTTCACAAAAAAACTTAATCAAACAAATGGGCTTGTTAGTTTTCTTTTTTTTTAATTTTATTTTATTTTTTTATGCAAGGAACATACTTTGTCTGTTAATATTCAAATCTTGCCGTTGTTTTTGTTTTCCTGCGTGTTTTTCTACCATGGCTCTGTTTTCCTCTAGCCAAATAAACTGATTTACTAAAGGGAAAGCTATGAATGAGTTGAAATATTTTAGTCGTGATCTAAAAGTTTTTTGCTGTTTTTTCTAAAATCTTTCAGCACTTCTAGGTTTTACTTGATCTAGCTCATTTGAAATCAATTCTTTGTACTGTACTTTATGAGGTTGATGAATTTGACAAAAGGAAGGCATTCCTCGCACATGAGGCCCCAATTCCATGCTTCATGTGGGTTTACCTTAACCCTGAACTATCGAATGGTCATTTCTTCATTTCGAAGCCATGACCACCAACTAATAATTGAGGAAGCATAACCATGACTCTATGCATACCCTTTGTTCTGATTTTTTTTCTGTGTTTTGATTTAGTTTTTTCTTATCTCATTCACAATGAAACCTTTTTTGTTTAGAATTCAGTACTATTTTTCGTTAGCACATGCTATTCCTGCTACATTTGTTTTCATTGTTCTTTAAGAAAGATGTCATCTGTTTGTTGCATCGGATTTTTGCCAACTATGTGGTGTTGGGGTGGTCAATGCATTCTGGCAGAATTGGTCTTTGTGAATAAACCCCTTGACCTTCAGGTTATGGTGTATCACCTAAGCCCACACATGACATTTTTCATTAGCATGCAATTAGGCTTTTCCTGAGTCCATTTTCTTTCTGGAGAGTATGCATAAATTCCATGATTAGATTTCCCTATGTGATATGGAGTTAGTTTATGTGTTCAGATTATGGAATTAGCCTAACCTAAGATCTGGGGTAAAGTTGCATACATCTTCCTTACTCCACATGTGGACAGAGCTTCATGTACTAGGTACTCTCATTTGTCCCCATCTATTTTGATTGAACTTTCTCTCATTCATTTTTTCTGAATTATTAATAATTTTCCATTTGGACCTGGTGGTCGGTTTTATTATTGTTGCCATATTAAGGGATGAATCTTTGGAAAATTGGACCATGCTTTCTCTTTATCCTATTTTTATTGCTTTCTTTTCTGTTTTTTGCTTTTTTCTTTGAACCTCTTATTTTTTAAATCTACCTTATGATCTTTAATCTGTGTTCATGTTCTGTTTTCCCTATGGGTCTACACACATATGTTTATGGGTTATTTAAAATAGAATGGGAAACTGACCTTTTCTGCTAGTGCCAACCAGCACTAAATAGCTTGGGCATTTTTGTTTAAAAGGTTTTTATTGATTTTCCTTTTTATTTTTTTGGCAGGTAAAGGTCTATTTTAGGTCATTCTGGAAAAATGCACGGGTATATGTCATTAAAGTTTCTTAGTGGGAATTTAAACTAGTTAGGCATTTTAATGCATGTATGAGAAAGTTTCTCAGTTGTGATGAATGGCTTCTTTTTTTATTCAACCTAATTTAATACCAATATTTCTTTGTAACAGAACAATAACCATGGCTCTGGCGATGGCATGGTTGATCCTCAAGTATTGAAGAATGGTACTTCTTCTGGATTAATGGTGTCTGATAGTAGCATTCCAGTTGCCCCATCTATTCTTTCATCTGCTCAAAATCCAACAGAATCTGAATTGATTGCTGGTGTTTCTTACAAAGAATTGGAAAACCCTAATGGTTTTTCCAGTAAGGTTGCAACTTCCCCAGCTTCTTTGCATCCAAACTTGTACCCCTCTGTAGGAAGAGGGATGGGGGTTGTCGTCCAGCCACAGCAAAGGTTAATTCCTGAAACAGCTATCACAGGATCCCAGTCTGAGTGGTTGAGATCCTCATTCCATACTGGTTGTACTGCCAGCAACGATGAAATAAATGAACAGGAGTTGATAATCGATGAGGGCACAATTACTGTCTCTTCTGAATATTCTCAGGGGTATGTGCTGATAATTTGGTTTATTCTTATTGTTTCTTAGTGCCTTGGAAAAAAAAATGCACATGTTAATTGTTTGCTTCTCAAATCTCTCTTTAAAGCAGCTTTTTCTCTCATTAGTAACACCCACTTAGTTGTTTGTGGGTTCAATCTTTAATAGATTAATTAGATCTAATTTATTTCATTTTATTGTAAGTTTTTAAACATGATACTGTGTTCTATGAATTGCTTTTTTTATGATTACCGATCTATTTGGACATATCTTTGAATTTAGACCGTGGTTAATACTGCACAATGCTGTGCTATGCAACTTTTTTGCGATGCTTGTCGTTATATGTTAAATCTTAAAACATTATTGTACATTCTTATGGTTTGTTCAATGTGGTGCAGTCTATTGAATATTTTTTGCCAAGCATTATTGTCATTATATGTTAATCCTAAAACATTATTGTACATTCTTATGGTTTGTTCAATGTGGTGCAGCCTGTTGAATAGTCTTAGCCAAGCACTGCAGAATTCAGGCGTAGATCTTTCACAAGCTAGCATTTCTGTGCATATCAATTTGGGGAGGAGAGCAAGCGTTAGCAGACGTAATGCTTCCAGCATGGCTACTCCAAAGGTATATGCATATGCTCCTGTCATTTTTTTTAATATAGTTTATGATTAACTCCCTACAGTAAGGAGCATAAATTTTCTTTCCCCACCTTTTTTTTTCTTTTCGTTTCTTTTGGCTGATTTCCATGTTTCATCGGATTTTATAGTAAGTGATATTCTCACGAGAAAGTTACTTCGTGGTCTGTTCTTAGAATTTGAATGAGTTGCACGAGGCCTGTTCTTTCCTTCACCTTTTTTTTTGTGAATAGAAAATGATGGGTGAACACTGTCTGTTTTTTTATCTGTAATATGTTCTTCTTAGGCTCTCTTTTTTTTTATTTGTAATATCTTATTCTTTGGAGTCCTCACTTTTCAAGAAAACAGTTTCCGCTTGTCATTTCAACCAACGTGCCTTAATTTACTATCATACAACTGAGCTGTGGTATTATTCAGAGTTGTTCCATGGTCCTTCTTCATCTAGTTGAAGTAAATATGTTGGTGAATGTAGTGAAATACAAGAAAAGAGAGCAAAGGCCATTATAATGGCATGCCTTTTATAAAATACTAACATGTTTCCAAGAAGTGATGCGGGAGCTGGGGGCCTGAACTGGCCGAACCGGCCAAACTAGTTCTGCAGCGAGGCTGAACTGAACCGGACCCGACCCCGCTTAGGGTTGGGGCTACCGCCCAAGGCGACGGGTTCCCCCTCATAGTTATCCTTTATTATAAATATGTTGTTTTTAGTGTTAGGGTTTAGTTTTTTTGTTGAATTTTCTGTTCAAACAGCCTCCACTGTCCTCTTTTTGCCTTCTACGGCTGTATCCGAATGCGAGAAGGTGCTCCGGCTGTAACTCGTCCCTAGGTGATGTTGTATCCTTCCTTATTTCCATCATCTGTTAGCTTCCCATCAACTCGCGCACCGTCCCTCTTCCCTGATTCCCGGCCGCCAGTTAATGGAATCACCCTGCTGTAGCTGTAACTCCCTCAAACACCTACTGCTGCTGCCAATCCCAACCCACATTATTTGCAGATTGCCGTAATCCCTCTTTCCTTACTACATGTTGCCAGCAGCTCCAGCCAACCTTTGTAACCTTCCGTTAACCCCTCCCTCCTGCCTAACGTCTCCAATCCCAACTAGTAATCCTGTAAAAAATTGTAATTCCCTTCTTTCCCTACCGCTTCTAGCAGCCGACCCTCCCTCCATCTACCACTCAAGACCGCCAACTAGTCATCAGGTTGTTGCTCTCCCCTCACATAACCCTCTGTAACCTTTGCTTCCCCTCAACCCGCAACATCAACTCATCGACCCACGCCCTAGTTTTGTGTGTCGTTTTTCTATTTTCAAGTTTCTTCAGCAAACAAAGTACTATTATGTTGGAATTTTGGGTTAATTTCAGTATCAATTGGTATTAGTGCTAGCGTAACCTTAGTCTTATCCAAGGGTTTTTTTTAGCATTTGCCTCTACCTAGGTCACCTCCATAAAAAAAATTATTTCCTATTCCCTAACCATAGACAAATTTTGACCTAATGACCCTAATTTCTCTTTGCTGATTTTCAAAACTAGCAACCTTAAATTAATTCTTACACCCTCTTTCATCTCCCCCAACTTTAAACCATAACCATGCCATTAAAGTGACACATGCCTGAGGCCACTCGTGAAGAGATACAATGAGTGATCCGTCGACCTCAACGGAGGCTTACCGACTTGAGGTTGAAACACAGGTGGAAATCACCCTCGATCATGACGGAAAGTCGAAGGGGTGAAATAGCCCCTTCCATAAGGAGGATTTCAGTAATGAAGAAGACAGACCACGAAACTTTGGAATCTAGTATCAAAGAAGCTTGAGAGAGGAGGCCACACATGGAGTACCCAGGGGCTTTCGAATAAAGGTGGATCTACCGGAGTTTGGAGTTATTGATCCTGAAGACTTCATCGAATAACTGCAATCAGTTGAGATAATCTTCGAGTACAAAAATTTGTAAAAGATTAAAAGGTAAAACTAGCGACAATAAAATTTAGAAAGAGTGCCTCTTTATGATGGAAGACTTGCAGAGGTAAAGGGAGAAGATTGATAATATTACTAAGTGTGAGAAGATGAGGAAGACAACGCACAAAAATTATCTACCTTATTACCGATAGGATATGTTTCTGAAACTCCACCTACAAGAGAGCGATCAGTGGAATTCACAACACAATTTGATCAGTTGCAGATGTAGTGTGAGTTGGTCGAACCAGAGGAACATTTTATGGCCCGATATCTGGGTGGTTTGAAACCCGCTATCAGCAATGTCGTATAGTTGCAACTCTTTGGACACCGGTAGATGTCCAAAACTTAGTCTTGAAGGTGGAGAGACAGCAAAAACTGATCAAACAACCACCACCAATCAGGCAACCATCTGTAGTGAGAGACATTGGTAGGATCCCATTTGAGGGAGTTGAGAAAATTTGTTTGGATAAGGACCGAACCATCCCGATTGAGAAGAAGCTTGAGAAGAGTAGCATGCCTACCATAGTCCCCGCCAGAAAATGCTTCAACTGCCATTGATTTGGGCACATCGCCTCTAGTTGCCCAATGAACCGAGTTGTGTCTGCTACCCAGCAGGGCACCGTGAGGTTAGCAACGACGAGGCAGCGAAAGAATAGAGCGAGGTGTATCATTTTCCATCGGATGAGGGCAAGATACTCGTGGTTCAATGGGTCATTTTGATTGAGGATACAGGGTATTTACAATGGCTTTGTCATAGTATATTTTACACTCATTGCACTGTGAACAGGAAGATATGTAGTCTCATCATTGATAGAGGAGCAAGAACATGACGTCTACGTAGATAGTGAAGAAATTGGGATTCATGACTTAGAGAGGCAGTTCCAGCCGTATTCTCTGACATGGCTGAAAAAAGAAAACGGAGTTGGTATTGACCGGAGGTGTCTAGTAGAGTTTTCGATTGGTAGTCAGTTGCAGGATCAGCTGTGATGTGAAGTGGTACTCATGGATACTTGTCACGTTTTGTTGGGGAGACCATGACATTTTGACCTCAGGAATTAGCACGACGGATTCATAAACACGCCTACTCTTTCACCAACGAAGGGAAGTGTATTGTCTTTCTCCTTTTTGCGGAGCCAGAGATCACAGGTGTCTTTCCCACCAGCATAGCATCAGCGTGAGCAGTTTTTGTGATGACAAAGAATGATAGGACTGATACACCAATTCCATACTTGTGACAGTCATGACGGAAAGCATCTCAGTATGTTACGATTGATACCTTACCACCATGGCCACCACTAGTTGGGGAGGTCCGGGTTACTCGACTTTAGCCAAACTTGGGCTATTTTAGGAGGATTCAAAAGTATAGGTGTGACACACAAATCCAATTCATATAAGTAGTGAGCTCTCAAAAGATTGAACCGATATGGATATTTGCTCCAAGTGGAAAAAAATACTCGGGTGCTTGCATCTAGGTGCTGCTCAAACCGTAGTAGAATGCCCAATAATCCATGGAGACTACATTGCTTTTGCTGTGTCCAATATAGCGAACTTGAAACAGTGCTACGAGGAGCCTAAAGCTTTGATGAATGACTTCGAAGCTCCCCCAACCTCGGGAAACTAACACGGGAGCTGAGGGCTTGAACATGCCAAATTGGTTCGGCAAGGAGGCTGAACTGAACCCGACCTTGCTTAGGGTTGGGATTGTCGCCTAAGGGGAGGAGTTTCTCCTTCTAGTTATCATTTATTATAAAGATGTTGTTTTCTGTGTTACACTTTAGTTTTTGTTGAAAAGTCCCCCCTTCCTTATAGGGTTGTAACTGAAGGCGAGAAGGTGCTCCGGATGCAACTCATCCTAAGATGATGTCCATCCTTCTTTATTTCTCTCATCTGTTCGCTGCCCTCCAACCTGCACACCTTCCCTCCTTCCTAATTCCCGGGTGCGGACCAAGGGAATCATGCTGCTGTACTCGCTACTCCCTCAAATACCTCACTGCTGTCACCAGTCCCAACCCACCCTATCTACCACCTGTCGTGATCCCCCTTTTCCTCTACTGCCTGTTGCCGCCAGCTCCAACCAACATTTGTAGCTTGCTGTTAACCCCTCCCTTCTGCCTACTGTCACCAATCCCAACCAGCTCTCCTGCAGACAGTGGCAATTCCCTTCCCCCTTTCCGTACTTTTGCCCTGCAGCCGGCCCTCCATCCACCACTCAAGCCACAATCAATCACCAGGTTGCTGTTCTCCCCTCGTACAGCTCTCCATAACCTTTGCTCCCCTTCAAACTGCAGCACCACCTTGCCGATCTACGACATAGTTTTGTGTGTGTCGTTGTTTTCCTCTTTTCAAGTGTCTATTTTGTAAACCCTTTTTAATTTCAGCAATAAAATTATTATTCATTAACCAGAATCAAGAAGCTCTTTCAGTCACATGCATCAACTTTAGGTAAAATACTTTTATATGGAGCATATTTACTAATAAAGATGGTCGCACCATAGTACAAATTCTGTGGAGTGACACCTCAGGCTGCATGACATGCCTTATGTTTTCTTTTTAAAACATGTCAAACTATTAAAATTATTTTAATCATTAAAATTTTGATAAAATAAGAGAAGATAAACCTTTTATATCTTTGTTATTTAAATAGGACCTAATGTGGATTTAAAGCATTAAATGCATGCTCCAAGTGCCGCAATTTCTTGCATTATATATACTTCATAGTGGTATTGTAAGAATTTATGTCATTGTATAATTTAGGTGTTATTTGGTTGGATGTTCTAAAAGTATAGTGTAGAGTAATTGTAATGTCTGTTTTTTAGAAATGCATTAGGTTTTTAGTTGTAAAAAAGTCAACTGCATTGAACTTCTGTGTGTTTGTTGTGATATATTTTAAAACGTATTGAAATATGATGAGTGGCCATGAGGAAGCTGAAGGGGGATAGGCAGTTGCCTGTGGCAACATGAGGCGATGGTGCAATGGTGGACCACAATTATTATTATTTGCATACTATTTTATTCTTAAATACTGTTTGATTTATAGATTAAAGTACTTCAATACAGCTTCATTTCTTGGTGAACTTTATGTCCAACTTAAGCTTGGGGGAAAACCGAAGTTTGATTTATGCCAGGAATTAGTTCTCCCGATGTTTAGTTATAATATTGCTTGATAATCTAATTACTTTAAAATTCTAAGTTTAGACTTTTTAAAGCTTAGCCCATCATCAAGCTTAACGCTATTAATTGGTAAGATAATGCTCCATGGTATGTCAAAAAGGTGTTCGCACTATAAAAAGGGGTGACTTGCTGCACACTTTCTGTCCCTGTTGTAGCTGTGAAACTATCGTTGATGGGGTGCATGTCATACATTTTTTGAAATCAGCGTACAAAGATAAAACCGAACTAATTATTATCTCCTTATACCTACACTATGGAGAAGCTCAACTCCTGATATTATTTAAAAACATCAATTTTTTTACTTTGGGTTGTGCAATAAATAGATGTTCAATACTCTTTACCTTCATGTTTATGAATGTATCAATTTTGTAGAACCACAGCTTTTGTTTTGGCATGGTGGTGCTTAGGTTTTTATACTAGTCATCACTAAATGCTACGTCAATACATATTGTTATTTTTTACCAGCCTATCCTACTGAATTACAAAGATGACCTTGCAAAATAGACTTCCTCATATTTTGTCGAATGCTCGATCGTCTTTCAGGAACAGGATGAACCTTTATCCAACAACATTGCAATGAGCTCTGCTAGGTTAGGGAACAAAATTGACGAATCGGAGCAAGCAACAAAGAGACACAAAGCAGATCACAACTAAAGCCATTCAAATACCTGGTAATGTACATGCTGTTCTACCTGTGTGGTTGATTATACGAAAACCCAAGGCACGAGCATTCTTTTATTTGTCCCTTTTAAAAAACCCAAGGCACGAGCATTCTTTTATTTGTCCTTTTTAACTCTCTCTCTCTCTCTCTCTCTAAGAGGACATTACAGTACAAGCTGAGAAGCTGCTTTTGTATCATGCTTCCATTCATATATTAGAAAATTCACTTGTGATAATGTACTCCATTGGTGTATGTTATTGCTCTGTATAATTTTTGGTTGTGGAGGGTGATTATATAGTGTATATCTCATTGACTATAAAATGATGTGGTCACTCAGTTAGTTTTTGCAGGAAGTGATAGAACCTATTTGTTGACGAACTCATGCTCTCGAAGCAAAATTTTCCCATTGTTGCTGGTTAAAAGAAAAAAAAGTTATGATGTTGCTCCATTGCTCTCAACTGATTGGAATGCCGTTTGTGCTCTTATCAAATTTTATGCTTTTATTTATTATTTTTTACATGCACTCTATGTTTTCTCAATTTATTACATGCACTCTGTTTTTTCTCAATTTTCTAGTTTTGAAAGATGCAGGATATTGTTATAGAACAAACCTTCTTGTAGAAAAGTTTTGCATCTTTCATTTATTTGTATGTCATCTATGATCTTTCATTCTATTTGTGAAGTTGCATTTCTTTAGTAGGACCGAATATTATGTGCGAAATTTGCACATGTGGATTGATGATATTGTGTTGGTACTGTACTGAATAACATCATAATATCACCAAATTCGCATCTATCTGCATCTATCTATCCGCATCTAATATTTTGTTTTTTAATAGGTCTTCTTTTGTAACATTAAGATGCTTATTTTGGTTTAGATTTTTTTTAAAACTTTTTTGGATAGTAAAATTTCCGTAGTAACTGCCGCGAGCAAATAAATAAAATAATATATATATATTAGACTTGCAGTTTTGTTTAATCTCTGACCCTAAAAATTCAACAGGATTATTTGCTTTTGTCTCTAAGTATCGTTTGTTTCTTTACTAAGCTTTTGTTAGAATGTCTGAACCTTTCATAGAGGCACACGTCTATCTTACTATAAATTATGATTTATTTACTTGAATCTGTAAAATGGTGTCCTTTGTACAGGAAGGAAATTTGGCCTTCAACACCTGATAAAATAACATAAGGTGGTAAAGATATTTAATGTTAAATTATATTTTGTATGTAAAATGTTTTTAAATTGTATTAGTACTATCTTATTGCACTGAATTTTTATCTCTAATCAAAATTGATATAATTTTTTTTTATAAAAACAATTTTTACAATTGAATAGTTGGAATACTTTTAGTGAAAAGAATAATTGGCAAGAGGATTGCGCAGCAGCTGAACCTCCCCTTTAAGACCAGGTGCAGAGGTTCTGCCATGGGAAATTCCCAAAGTGTCTCTGGTCATAGATTCGATCGAACTCATGCTTCAGTTGGTTTTGTAATGCGTTGTCTGATTTGAAGGATAGATGCCTTGTATTACGTCGTTTGGTTTGCTTGGCTCAGTTCAAAGCTGGTGGAGAGTTTTAGCTAAAGCAACTTATTTGGTCTGGAAGTGTTCTGGTGAAAGTCATTTTAGATTCATGAGAAATTCCTTTTTTTTCTCCTTAGTGTCTTGTATATCTTGCCAGCTTATGTTTGTGTGCTTTGTTCGGATCAAGCAGTCTGTAATGAACAATATTCAACTGAAATAATGATTTGGATATTCTGCTTTGATTGCTTTATTAAATGTAATTTTTGAATTTTTGAATTTGATCTTTTATTTTAGTTCATTGAACTATACAAGGGATTTCTGCAATAATCTTTTTTTATTATGTTCGTCATTTGTAAAAAAAAAAAAAATTCTTCTGCTTTTATTATGTATGTTGTTCTCCGTGTAGGGTAAATGACGTTCGTGGAGGCTAAGATCTTTGGCAAGTCAATGGTGATTGTTGAGGACATTGTATCTGCTCAGTGCAACTATTTCTTTGACTCTTCTATTCACATGAGGGTGGTGAAAAAGGAATAGATGGTTAACGCACTTTATGACAATGACCTTATGCTCTATCGTGATGAATTTGGGCTAGGGTTACGATTCTGCTCTGTCAGGAGCTAGTTGACATTCTGAGATTCTACTTTGTCGTCGCGACCTGTAGCATGCTGAACTCTTTCACTTGGATTGTGATGTTGATTTTGTTCATGTGGAGGTTGGAGTTGCCTTGGTTGATTGACCTATTTAGAGGGCTCTTCACCATTAGAGTGTACAAGGATCTGTTCATACAATTCTTTGGGACTAGAGTAAAATTGTTTAGGTCTTGAGAATATGACTTAAGACTAGAAGAGGAAGTTTTGTTTCTCCACCCTTTAAGAGGGGATGACAGATTAAGATCACATCTAGTGATTTCTCTTTGACAAAATGTAAGATCAAGCCATCAATGGTAGAACTCGCCCATTGTACAAGGATAAAAAAATCATAAAGTTAGGGTTTCACTCCTTACGATGTCGGTACATAAATTTTGATTCTCTTTCTGGGATTGATACCTAAATTTCAATTCTCATTTCGGGATCAGTACCTAAACTATGATTCCTTCCTTTCGAGGTCAGTACTTAAATTCTGACTCTCTTTCTGAGATTGATACATAAATTTCAATTCTTTTTTCGGGGTCAATACCTAAATTTTGATTCTCTCCTTTCGAGGTTGGTACCTAAATTCCGACTCTCTTTCTAAGATTGATACCTAAATTTCAATTCTCATTTCAGGATATAAAAATACCATAGGGGTTGTTAAAGGTGGTTTTGTCCTATTTTTCAAGGGCGTTGCAGATCTGGTGGTATCCTGAATAGCCATCTAAGAAGCAATAAAAAGAGTAGCCTCTAACATTAGGTCCAAAAATGGTAGGGGAAAATGATCTTTTCTAGTGATCATTTTCAGTTTTCTATAGCCAATGCAAATCCTCCATCCCGTGACAACCCTAGTGGGTATCAGCTTATCTTTTTTATTTTCCACTACTAATACTCCCCCTTTCTTGGGTACACAATGAATCAGAACCACCCATATACTATCTAATATGGGGTAAATTATGCTTGTATCAAACCACTTCAAGATCTCCTTCTTTACCATTTTTTTCATGATAGGGTTCAGTCTCCTCTGGGGTCAGCTTTAGGCCCATGTCCCTCTTCCAACAAGATTTTTTGTCTGCATAGGGATGGGCATATGCCTTTTATGTCAGCTATGGTTTACCCAAAGTCTTTTATATATGTCATAAGAACCCTCAGTAAATTTTCCTACTGTATATCACTCAAGTCCGTAGGGTTGATCACAAGAAAGGCTGATGGCTCAACTATGTAAACATACTTGAGGTGATTAGGTAAGGCTTTCAATTCCAATTCTTGGGTTTTCTCAAAGGATGGTACTAAGTGTGTGAAATCTATGATGGTGTACAAATACTTGA
>NW_018164444.1:2045413-2056976 GCF_001263595.1 Phalaenopsis equestris
TGATCCCAAACAAATTCTTAATAACTTATTGAGAATAAAAGTTACAAGCTCCCTTATATCCCCAAAATTTTAATGATAATAACTCAACAAGAGGCATTAGTATTAAGATAGCTTTGAAGACTCCAAATTTACTTTTAGATTAGTGCTATATATATATATATTTTACTTAATAGCCTCAATTACATTCAATTAA
The DNA here is from genome assembly GCF_001263595.1 of Phalaenopsis equestris. Classification (NCBI taxonomy): domain Eukaryota; kingdom Viridiplantae; phylum Streptophyta; class Magnoliopsida; order Asparagales; family Orchidaceae; genus Phalaenopsis; species Phalaenopsis equestris. Next base: position 2,045,607 of record NW_018164444.1, read on the forward strand.
CATTTGTAAATCTCATTTGTTTTTTGGCCGACAAGGAAGCTTAGTTCAACAATAGCAACACAAACAGACAAACAGCACGAGTCAATGCATGGAGCGCAACAATAAATCCAATTACTACTAGGTTTAGCATCACATGTTCTCACGTTTAGAAATCAAGCAATGTATCCCTAAACAAACTTAAATTTTTTTTCTATCTTTTTAAACTGAATTCAAAGCTCGAATCATAATATAAAATAAATGCAGACATATCAATTGCTTATTAAATATGTAAGGTCATAAAGCTGTCACATGGTATGTTGAAATTATGATTTGAACCAAATTTATCTAAGTCGTGCTAAATTTGAATATTTGAAACTTTGGAGGAGGGAAAAATATTACATCAGGACTCCTAACGTAGAGCTACGTTCGGAGTCTAATGATATGCGGACACGTGGCTTCAAGGAAATGCGTGCGCTTTTCTGTGATCCGGCTCGGTAACACAGGAGAATATTTCTCATGTGTTATTTCACGTTATTCGGATGTTATTGCGGTGGTATATTGATGTGTTATTGTGTTATTATAACGCCGAGAATATTCCCAGAATACAATAACACATGAACACCACCACAATAACACATGAATAATGCAGAATAAAACAGAAAATATTCCCCTGCGCTAAAATGTTTTTTTTAGTTTTCTGTCACAACCACGTGGCGTCATTTCATTGAACTCTGAACGTAGCTCTATGTTAGGAGTGCTGATGTAATATTTTTCCTTGGTGGAGAAAGTAATTTTAACATAAAATAAATTCTTAATCGGAAGCTAAAGATTGCAATTAGCATTAAGAATTTACAGATATTTTATTTATTTCCTTTATTTTTATTTGCAATTTAAGCAAAGCCTTTAGTGTATAAGCATCAACCTAATAAAACAATTTTTATTATTATTAATTTTTTTATTTGGGGTTTTACTTCGTGAACTTTTCCATGGCTATTATAAGTCATACACAGGGCAATTTATACTAAAAGAAGACAACCCAAGGGTTGTGTGCTTGATTGTTTGTGGTATATAGAGTGATTTAACATATCATGATTGTATCGAGATTGCACATGTATGCAAAAAGTGGAGTGCATACACCAAATTCATTTGTTATGCTTTCAAAAAAATTCTATAAAGAAAAAAAGGCATGAAACCAAGATCAGTTGAAATAATACCATTAATATAAGTAAGTGTTTACGTTTATACTTAGCCTATTTTTCCTATACTTAAAAAAAGAATGTGGGATTACAAGATAAGAACTTAGATGGTAAAAAATTCTAATGTGGTGGAGTTTGATGGCATTTTGAATGAGTGATGATTTGTGTTTTTATTAATAGGGGTCATGCATTGATAGATGATGGCTATATAAGGTTGGTCAATGGACAATAATATGTCAAAAACTAGACCTTGGAGAACAATGATTGTTGATGTGGTTGATGATGAGCATTAGGAAAAATATAGTAGTTGAAATTGTGGGTTGTTCTTGTAGGTTGGTTATTGTAGACCATGCTTTTTTGTCCACCATTTTCTTTGGCTTATATCCAATTTCATCATGATAGAGAATCTCCCTCCTAGTCGCACAAGATAACTAAGTTTAACATAGATAAGCTATAACCTGAACCCCAATTGAGCTGAAACTTGAGCTACCCTAATTTAACTAAAAATTAAAATTCAATTGAGCAAAAATTAAAATAAATTAAAAAAAGCATAACCAACTTCAGTTAAACTCTAAAATTAAATTTAAAATTTGCTTAAACCAACACAGAGAAAAAAAAACCAACATGCATGCTAAAATTATCACTTTCTCCACAGATCATCTTAAAGCTTGAAACTTCATTCTGAAAATTGCATGAGACCATGCAAACAAGTTTGAAAATTATTTAACACAAATTTTATGTAAAATATTTTACTTAAACTTTTCAAACATAAATAGTGTTCCTACCACCTCAAAATTATTGTTTTTCCACAGACCAATCTAGTAATGAAAATTTCATTTTGTAAGTAGCATCATCTTTGTTATCATATATAAGAAGCATCCAAGCCAATTTGATAATGATAAAACACCCTTTTTTTCAATTTTTTTTTTGGGTTTTCATGCATGAAATTTGTTATATGTATAAGTTTATCAATGAATTTTAATTTTCAAAACAGACTGCTTAAATGCATTTGGATCACAGAAACCTTCCAAAATGACCCTTTTGTGATAAATTGGACTTTATTTGGGGTCTCGTCAAATCTATGATAATAGATTACTATATATGGTTGAGTTTCCTACATGTATCTGAAGCGCTTACTTCAGTTTTAGGATCTAAGATGGTTCATTTTACTTTGCTATGAGATAAGTCCTTATGATCTGAGCTTACCCTTGATCTTGCTTTCTAAGGTTATAAGTCCCAAGTTAAAAAAATAAATAAATGATCAAGTTGAAACAAAAACTAAATCTCAATCTAAAAAGGTAAAGCTCAACTATAGAATAATTTGGAGCATGAATGAGTTTCTTAGTTTATGGTGCTTCTCACTTCTCCTATTGTCTCTAAAAAGAAATATTAAAATATGAAGAAGTCTCATTTAAAACTTCAAATGAATGATTTAGAAAACATAAATATTGAAATTTATAAGAAAAACATAAGAGCTAGTATTTTAATTGAGCATATTTCTAAGGGGAAAACTCTTATAAAATATAGCTAGCTATAGTAATTTTCCTTTAGATGGAACGTTTACCCAAAATAAAAAAACACACTCCCACCCATGATGAGAAGGGAAAAAACTTTGTTGTCATGGACCTCAAGTCTTAAAATTATTTACTTTATGAATAGTTTCCTTAATTGATAGAATTTTTGCCTAAAGATGATAATTATTCTTGATGTAGTATCTCATCACAAAATAAAACAAAATTAGTTCTTTCAAAGCCTATATATCTAAGCAAGAAACAAGCCAATAACATGGAGTTTCCCCTTAATACCTATACCCAAACCTTGACTCCTGGTTATTGCACCTTTCCTATTAATTTTTTTATACTTTCTAACCACAATATCCTATTACATTAAGGCAAGCCTTGCACATCCACCATGTGTACTTTATATCTTCTTCTTCTTCCAAAATGACTAATAGAGTAATCATGACTCAATCTCTCTTCTCTCAATTAAGAAATTGTATAAAAACCCAATATTTTAGAATAACTGAGATTTACTAATATTTATTATTTTAAAGACACTTTTTAAAGAACATGTTTATCTAACTTCAATCATTAATTAAAATAACACTAATTTAATCATTTAAGATCAATTAAGTGACCTTAATGGTATTGGTATAACGATAGTTATTTAGTAAACTACTATCTTTTGAAACAGTGTTTCGCAACATCTTTATAACTGTTTCCCATGAAAAAATAATTGAGTTCACCACTACTAAATAGTCATTTAAGAGTGACACTATGAGATGATTTTTTATTTATGACCATAATGTTGAGTACTACTTAGTTATGTGAATATCATGTGCATGGTTGCATTTATTACTCAACTCCTCCATTTTCTGTCTTGGCCTTTTACTTTAATCCAATAGAAAAAATTATTCATTGTTCCCTATTTTAATGAGCTCCTTAACTTGATTTTTTAGATATTGCAACTTCCAGCAAAACTTTGGTATTTTTAAGAAGTTTAATACTTCAATGAATCTCTTGTATCACAAATCTATTAAACAATGTTGCTTGAAATAGCTCTTATCTTGGATGTCATCTACAAGCTCGATCATCAAAAAAACTAGTAAAGTAAATATCAGATATTGCTGAGTCGGTTATGGTAATGTTGAATTCTTCCATTTCTGTCCACCAAGACTTTCATTCTAAATAAACTTATATCGTTAATTAAATTTCTAATTTTGGTCCTATTATTGTTATTGAACATGAGAAGTCTTCCTTAAAAAATTTTTAGGCAATTTTTTTATCTTTAGAAAATTACTAAAATTTCTTATTTGGTTAAAGTACCTTAGTCAAATTAAGATTGACATGCCTATTTTGTTATTGTATTTTGTGTCAGCATGGTTATAGTCAGTTTCAATAGCTTGAACAACATTATTTGCTTTTATAATCTAAGGGCATATTTGAATGGGCTTTCTTTCAACTCCTGAGTTAGAGTCCCTTGAGTCATAACTATCTCTAGATCTTTTACCTCCAACAATTTTTTTTTGAAACTCGTAATAAAGTTTCTCTTTGGCTTGAATAACTCATTCTTTATCTTAAACAAATCCTATACATTTTTTATAAGTTATTATGTACCGGTTAATTGCATTATGGATATTTTCTTAGACTTGATAAATAATGCGTTCATTTTGAGAGGATAGTGAGAAAATCGTCTGAGCATTGTCTCTTAAAAGGTGTTAGAAACTAATTATACTTCAATGTTTCATTGATTTTAAGTAGCAATATGATAGATTCAAAGTAAGCAACATGGCCTATCGTGTTAGTTCACCTATTGTACAAATAAATATGCAAAATTTAGCAAATGAATTTTTCATTATTTTCTTTTTAGATGAAGCATTCATCGGCTAGCTCTTCCTCCTCCTCTCAATATGCCTTTCGCTAAGGAAGGCAAGAGACATGATTCTTCCTCATTAAAATTGGGATATTAATTTTCATCATCCACTAGAAAAGATGACATCGAAACAACCTCCCTTCCATCGAAACAACTTTTTGGTCTCCTTCATAGAGAGGTCAGACTTTCATTATACTTTTCAGTAGAGTACCTAAGCAAAAATTGAAAATGAATGTAATAAATAAGAAAGCTTCCCTTCTTTTGGATCTTAAATTTACTTGAGATTTATTTAAGGGACAAATTTTTTATAGTTGGGTTTGGGAGGAGAAAGTGCTAGTGTATTAAGAAGTTAGTATGTTTTCATAAAAAAAATACCTTTACAACTCAAGGGAGTGCATTGGGTGGCTATGGTTTCAAAACATTAAATAAAAATAATAATTTAATATTTCCAATTACTCAAAGAAGCCTTCATTAAAAAATCATGAAATTAATAGAGTTGATTTGATCTTAAAAAAACATGAACTTATCATATAAGATATGCAAGATCTCATCAAAAATACCTAAACCACACGAGGGAGTAAATTGGGTAGCATAGATTTCAAAATATTAAATAAAAATATTAACTTAGAATAAACCCAACATTTAAAAATAAAGAAAGTAATTTTGTTAATTAGATTTTGAAATTTTGAAATTATCATTAAAAAAAATTAAATTTCAATTTGCCCTTTATGAAGGCCTACAACATTATGTACATACAAGACACTATTTTTTTTTGCATATTACACCTACAATCATTATGTGATTCCATCAATTCACAAATGTTTTAATGTAGTTTGTGATCATCATAATTTGTAATATGTCTATCATGAAATAATTGTGATAAGAATAAGCTTTGAAATTACTAAAGTTGCTTTGAGATTGATGATATATATGAATAATGTATATTACACTCATATGAAAATAAATCCAATAATTTTCAATTTCATCTTAACCAAAAACTACATCCAAATACATGAAACAATTTTCTTACAAAATAAATATATGACCCTACTTTAATTTGGGTTAAAAATTAGATTTTTATTTAATTTTTAAATTACCAACTAAATATTATTATATTAGATTGTAAATAGTATTCCCAATCTAATGATACGTTTGAGGCAGCTTGTGTGTTTCAGGATAAACAACTTATCATGAAATGCAGCCTGCGGGTTGACCACGGGGTTCGACCCACGACATGCGTTTAGTGTTGAGTCAAGATGAAGCGAAAAGTTATTTAAATCCTTAAAAATGTTTATTAAGGAAAAGGAGTGCGGAAACTTCTGGACCGTCAGATTCTGATGCAGTGCATCACAAATCGTGCAACTCAAAAAAAAAACAAACAAAGATAATACAAAATTGAGTCAAGATGAAGCGAAAAATTATTTAAATCTTTAAAAATGTTTATTAAGAAAAAGGAGTGCGGAAACTTTTGGACCGTCAGATTCTGATGCAGTGCATCACAAATCGTGCAACTCAAAAAAAAAACAAACAAAGATAATACAAAAAATAAAAAATAAAAACCATAAAATGTGGCAGGATAAGATCGGCCAGATTCTTTGGTGGGGAACACGATAATAATTGACCACTAAGTGGCGAAGTAGCACACTCAATTATATAAATTTAATTTTTAAGCATTTAATTATAATCTAAGAAATTAAGAATTATTTAGTATTTTAATGACAAAATAAAATTAAATATATTCATTTGCTGTTTGATTAATGATTTGTTAACTTTTTCATTTAAATTTTTATATCTTGTATTTAAAATTTATTTTATTTTATGGAGATCAACATGGATATCACTCAATACAATAGAATCTATATATTTAACATAAATTTTAATTTTTGCATACATACAATTCAATGCCAAAATTAAACTACTAAAAGAACACCTACTAAGAAACATTATGTCAACATCACCATTTGCACTTTATGGCCAGTCTTGTTTCTCTCTTATGCTAGGTCATTGTACATGTCATCATCCTTCACATGCACCTAGGGATGCCAACAAAAATAAAAACTCGCTATTGGCAAATAGCTCGTGTTCAGCTTGTTAAGTAGCTTGTATTTAATTAGTTCGTTAAGTGAGTTGAACACATTTTTTTAAACTTGAATTATAAACTAGTCGAACATGAATAATTCTTTATTCAATCATGTTTGACTCGTTTTAGCTAGAAATTAAAAAAAAATACAATATATATTTACCAAGGCATGCACTGTTTCGATTTGTTGGTTTGTTTTTCTGGTTTTCTTTGTTACTTGATTCAGATACAACTCTTTTGGAGAGCTCCTTCATAGAGATCAAGCAAAAGAGTATACTTTTTGGAGATTTTTTTAGGTATACTTGTATTGCTTTTGGAGATTCTTTTTTGTGTTGAGTTGTAATCATATTATATTTTTTGTGTTTTTGTAGTGGGATCCATTAACCACACAATCTTGTACCTTTATTTTGATGAAATAAAATTAACTCTAGGTTTCCTCTCTCTCTCCCCTCTCTCTCTCTCATATATATATATATATATATATATATATATATATATTTTTTTGATGTATTTTTTGTGTTGAGTTGTAATCGTATTATATTTTTTGGGTTTTAGTAGTAGGATCCATTAATCACACAATCTTGTACCTTTTATTTTGATCAAATAAAGTTAACTCTAGGTTTCCTCTCTCTCTCTCTCTGTCATATATATATATATATATATATAAAAGATCAAATCATTACAGCTCATGTAATTAATTGGTTAGATGCATTCTTTTTCAAATGATGGTTGTTGGTTCGAAACTTACAAATTTTAATTAATTTCATTAAAAGTTGACAAATCGAGCCAACTAAACACTGATAATAACTAATAATTCACATCGTAGCAAATCAAAATTTGTCCATTTTATAATATTTTGTAATCTCTTCTTTTCTAGTTTTTGTCTTTTTATACAAAGAACTCTTTATAAAGAGTTCACTACTTTCATTCATAAAATGGTGGATTGGCTTTATTTCTGGATAATTGATTGTTGTATTCACTTTTTATCTTGGTATCAGAAATCTCTGTTTAACTGTAATTTTTTTTCCCTTCTTCTCATTAGTCATTGATATCTTCTTTCCTTCTCATTGGCACTTCTAAATCCTACTCCTCTTGTGAACCCAATACTGCAAAAAATTCAAACAATCTAAGGTATGAAATGTGGATGCCAGCTCAATAGAAAGTCCTTATGAATGATATCAAATTTGTTATACATAACTCACAACAACTAATCATCCTATATGGAGATCTCAAGTTCTTAAAGTTTTTTAGGCTAATGGATTTGAAGAATTCATAGATAGTGCAACACATCCAACCACAAAATTATCTATTTAATCCTGAAGGTACACCTGCACCCAATTTGCATTATCATTGTCTATTGATTGATTAGAATTTATCAATCACTTTCTAGTGTATTATCTCTAATTCTTTGCTTCTATATGTGCTAAACTTAGAAATCTATCATGATATATGAGTTACAATTGATAAAAGACTATAAGCATCAAATTGATCTTGGATTCTGCAACTCAAAAATGAGCTTCACCATTTAACCATGAAAGATCAAAGTATGACTGAGCACCTATATACTATTAAAGCTAAAGTTGAATCAATCACTGTTTCTTGAAGTTCTCTTGATCCAGAGGGCATAAATTTATATACTTTAAATGGCCTTCTAGCATCTTATGGTACCTTCAAACTGCAATACATGCCAATTTACAAGCAATCTATCTTGACTATTTATATTCACTCATGTGTAGTGAAGAAATTAATTTAGTCGAGTGAAGATATTAATTTAGTCGTTGAAACAATTCTGGTCGTAGAGGTAGAGCTCTATCTTCTGTAAGTTATTGAGGAAATCCATTACTCATGAAGGGAGAGCCTCTTTTTTTCAAGGTGTTAGTCGCTTGAATTCCAACATGAATGCCAAATTTGTTAAAAACCTTGACATTCAACTTTTAATTTCAGATACAAAATAAACCTAAATTATGTTTTGCATAAAGAGGCTTCATCCACTCAGACAGCTCTCACTAACACACCTTATTCTCAAGAGTGGTACCTTGATATGGGTGATACATCCCATCTTACTCTTAACGTTACCCAAGTGCAACAACTCAAATCCTTTCAAAGTATTAAGAAGGTTGCAGTATGAAATGGCCAGACTTTGCTTGTTGCTGCTACTGGTCATGGCCTCTCCCAACCCCTTCATGTAAGTTGTTACTCAAGCCTCTTCTTCATGTTTTTCATCTAACTCATAATAGTATCTCCATCAGTCAACTAATTAGTCACAATTCTTATTATGTATCTTCTGACTCTGATAAGTGTCAAATTACTTTTTTGAGGATCAGCAAAATTCGTCTTCACGACTCAAGTACCCTCTAAATGTACCTACTCCTAGCTCCACCTTCAAGTCTGTTACCTTTATCTCCTCTATCACCATTGATCTCTAACATAAGTGACCGCACCATCCTCATACTAGATATATTTCAATAGCTATTAAAAACACAATCCATCTATATGTAATTCTCCATCTGATATATCTTGTAATACTTGTAAAAGCAAACTAAATGTCATGGATTACCATTTACTTTATTGTAATTTTACACTTATAAACCTCTTCAACATATTCACTCAGATGCTTGGGTTCCATCTCATGTATCCTTTTTTCATGGTTATTGTTATTATGTAATATTTATTGATGATTTCTTACCTTATTGCTGGTTATTTCGTACGTTGCATAAATCAGAAGTGTTCCATAATTTCCATCAATTTAAAATTATGGTTGGAAAGCAATTTGAAACCTCAATAATAACGTTTCGACCAAATGGAAGAGGAGAATACACAAGTAAACTCTTCTCTAATTATCTTCTCTTTTATGGTATAACCCACTAAAACAGCTTTCCATATACATGACAACAAATGGTGTGGCTGAATCCAAGCGTCGCCATATCATTGACACTACTCGCACTCTCCTCCTCGATGACAAGTTACCTTATAGCTTCTGGGCTTATTTTGCTCTATCTAATATGTCATATGTATCCCCTACTTCCAATAACCTCTCTCTCGCAAACGCAAACTTATTTCTTACCCAGTCCAACTATGCTCACAAAGTGCTACTCAGAGCCAGTACGTATAACTGCAAAGATGTTCTAACTCCAATGCATTAAACTAAAATTCTTCTTCAACAGATGAGGATTTATTTGTTGATCCAACTCTATATCCCCAATTCGTTGGTTTCTTACATACCTCACAATTACTCGTCCATATTTGTCCTATGCTATCAATAAAATATGCCAACATACGCATCATCTCCTTAATGCTCATTTTCATCTTCTCAAGCACCTCGTTCAATATATCAAAGGGATGATATTGCTTGGATTACCAATTGGGTTTGCAGTTATGAGCCTACACTGATTTGAGTTGTATTTTTTTGTGCAAATTCCTTAGGTTTATTTTGAGTGAGTTGTATATGGGTGTAATGGAAACTTCTAGTCGGTCTTTGTAACTTTTGTTGATATTAATAAAATTCTCTAACGGGTTTTATTAAAAAAAAGAGAGTTTACACTGATTCTGATTGGGTTGGAGATCTTATTGATCACAAGTTACTACTGAGTATTGTTCATTTATTGGCTCACCCTTATATCCTGGTGTATAAAGAAGCAATCTACAGTGGTAAAATCATCTACTGAAACATAATACCATGCACTTACCACTACCGCACCATGGTCAATCTACAGTGGTAAAGAAGCAATCTACAGTATTACTGAAACATAATACCATGCACTTACCACTACCGCTCAATATTTTATTTGGCTTCATAAGCTTCTTAAGGATTTTCGTGTTCCCCTTACTTCTCTTACAACGCTATATAGTGATAATATATCTTTCATTTCTCTTGCCAATAATCCAATTTATCATGCTTGAACAAAACACATCAAGATTGACCATCACTTTATTCATGAATGTATTAAATCGAACACAGTTTCAGCTCACCATATTTCTTCGCAAGATTAGATTGTTGATATTTTTACCAAAATCTTGCCTAAATAGCAACTATTTATAGAAGGGATGATGCTAACTAATAATTCACATCAGCTCAACACGTTGAGCGAATCAATTAATATAGAATAGAGCAAGAACCAACATCTTACAAGCCTAACTCAAATAAAAGCTAATTTTAAACAAAAACTAATACAAGCAAACCAAATACAAACAAAACCTTAACTCACTCAAATTGAGCTCATCTATACCTCAACATATAATTTCCCATCCAATCTCCACACTTCTCATCATCATTACCTCATCCCAAACCATCCATCACACCACTGCCTATTACGGCTTGCCTTTTGCACTTCATCTCTCAGACGTCATTAGTCACCTCGAGTTTGTCTTTTGTCCCATCCCTATAATCTTCTGTTGCGACATCTGCATTGGTGTTAATGCCTCCTAGCTCTTGTCTGTCATGTTTGTTCTTCCTGGCATCGCTTCCATCAACTCCCGGAAATCATGGCATTAAAGAGCTTGGCCGACAACTTCGATCAACCAATTTTGTCCTCTAGTGGGATGAGTTATTTGATGAGGTTCATTAACAACTTTAGACGAAATACAAATAATAAATGGTTAAATATGTATATCTTGATATTTTAGTTGCAATGTACATTAATCATTGTTATTTTATTCTTCCATATAAAGTGATAAATTATTTTATATTTAAATTTGTATTGTTTTTAGTTTATATGTGTAGATTTATTTGTGGTTTGAAAGATG
>NW_018164444.1:2057076-2063300 GCF_001263595.1 Phalaenopsis equestris
AAGCAAAAGACTTATGGAAAGCAAAACTAGACACAGGAGTCAAAGTTTTGGTCTTTACTGAAGGGTTCCGCGCCATTGTTTTTTTCCTATTGCCATGATAGATTTTAAACATAGGCTGAATTTTCTGTCAGATTTTGACATAGCTATGTGATGAAACTGTTGATTAAAGTGCAGATCTTGAGTCAAAGTTTTGGTCTTTACTGAAGGGTTCTGCGCCATTGTTTTTTTCCTATTGTCATGATAGATTTTAAACATGGGCTGAATTATCTGTCAGATTTTGACATAGCTATGTGATGAAACTGTTGATTAAAGTGCAGATCTTATCGTCATAATCCCAGCATGTTAATATTGTGCTTTTCTCATATGACTTGATCGTATGGCTTTAGAATTTTTTTAACAAGAAAAGGAAATGTACAAGTATGGTGTACCATTTTAGACTGCTTGCATTATAATATTGCTGATACTTTTGCAGACAACTGCATTGGACACTGGACTATTTGACCATTTAATTAATATTTGGGAATTTAATCCTGGCCCTGTTCCTGGGACTTGTGACCTACATTTTTTGGTGGATTTTAAGTTCCAATCCCCATTGTATCGCCAGGTACTTTCTGTAGCCTGATTTTCTTCACTTCCACTTATCTGCAAATATTGCTAATAGCAGAGCATTTCCTCTGAAGTTTACTTTTACCTTGATTTTGGTACTTTTTTAATACTGAGCTCAAAATCAAATTTTCATTAAACTTTGTTGTAATAATTTCTAGTTGTCATACATCAGACTGCACGAAAGTAGCTGGAACTTTGTGCGGTATGAATTGTACCAAAAATACCTAACTTGTCTTCTGTTTCAAATGTTTTTTTTTGAAGTATTTATTTTTTTGGATTAAAATTTTCTCAAAAGCTGCAGCTCTACTGATTATGTGCTTTTGCATTTTTAATTAAGGCTTATGTAGAAAATTCTTTTAAATTTAAAGTTTTTTGTTATCTTATCGCTTGGCTTAAACTCTAGTGAATGTCATTAATTTTCAAATGTTTTTTTTTGAAGTATTTATTTTTTTGGATTAAAATTTTCTCAAAAGCTGCAGCTCTACTGATTATGTGCTTTTGCATTTTTAATTAAGGCTTATGTAGAAAATTCTTTTAAATTTAAAGTTTTTTGTTATCTTATCGCTTGGCTTAAACTCTAGTGAATGTCATTAATTTTATGTGAATATCATTATGCAAACCATATATCTAGACTAGAAATCCATCAAGATTTATAACCTTCTTAGGTTGAATTATTTAACTTTTTCAAATTGACAAGTAGTAGTGTACCTACTGATTTGATTGAATTATATGTAAATTCAACTATGAGTAATATTAAATACCAACTAAATGTGTTCTCTTTGCTTTAGTAAAAGAATGATTAATAAATTTTGTCCATTTAAATTCCCCATTCAAATATTTGGAATTGGCACTTAAAATAATAAAATTTTTAATGAATTGTCTATAAAGATTTCCAAACTATAACAACTCCAAATCTAAGGAATAGCAGTGAGTGTTGACCAACTATTAATAGCTTTTAACTTTATCAAAGTCAATAAGCAATTTATCACTAGACATGAAATACTAAAAAAGATAACAAGCCATGTCACAAAATAATATTTGTTTATATATATATATATGTATGTATGTATATAAGTTTGTAAAATTGAAAAAGTATTTTATCATTGCTTTGCTTGCCATTGATCGAAGTATAAAGTGCACATCAAGATACTTGCTAATGAATTATCACAAAACATGATTCATAATTCTTATGTGTTTTTGTGATTTATTTGATATTTTGAATGTAATTTTGATACTGTCAAAAGCAATTGTTATCATTATAATGTTTCATTAATCTTTGCATATTTTATTTTTTGATGTCTTTAGTAGAAAATATTAAAAATATATATTTATAATAATAATTTATTAAATATAAAAAAAAAGCGTTCATGCCGTGTCGTGTCCTACCTTTTGCAATTATGTCGTGTCGTTGTGTTGTGTGTGTCTCTGTGTCCGTGCTTTATATTCATCCGTCTTTTGTATGTATGTTTGTTTGTATGCATGTAAGCTTAATTAAAACTTGACGGTGTCTTGGATTTAGTAAAGATCATTAATACAAAGTATAAGATTTTGATTTTTTGTTCATGTTCAAGCTCAACTTGGCGAGTGGTCTTGAACAAGGTAATGCTTTAATCAACAGCTCTATCCTCGTTGTAAATTCCTAAAAAAATAAGTGACTCAGTTCCAACTTGGGGTAAATTCTTTAGCTAGTCGAAGATTGAGAGATGAATAAAAGTGAGTTGGGTCTGTTGGTTGGGCTAATTTTTGGTGTAAAGTAAATGGAATGCAGGAGTTTTCAAAATTTTGATATTAAACCCTACAATTCAAAACTGTTGCATTTCAATTTTGAATTCCCCCCACCCAACTTTCATATTTACATAACACAAATCTTTGACATCACATCAAAAATACCATTGTCAAGAACTTTTTACAAGTGAAATACACATTTTCATGCATAGATTTTTAATACAAAGGTGTTATAAATGTAAATTTCTAAATGAAAAAGGTTCTAACTAATCAAAGAATGGATATTTGTCGCAGGTGGTTTCGATCTTCTTCAAGGAAGTTGTTTCCCGTCTCGTAGGTTCCTTCAGTGAGCGCTGCCTCAGAATCTATGGCCCTGGCATCCACCATCATCTAGAGAATCCATATGGACAGGCTGGGAGCTCTCGTAGCAGATAATATTACCTTTCCCCGGAATATATACATTATTTGCATACATATCACACAATTCTTATGTATTTATGGAATATATATATTATTTGCATACATATCACACAATTCTTTTGTATTTACATATCTAACACCTAAACTTTGATATTTATATTTATAACATTTTGACCTTAAATGTGTATTGTGCTTTTGAAAATAAAAATAGTGGTATTTTCGATATATGATATTAAAGATTTGAGTCATATGCATATAAATATCATAGTTTGCGTGTTAGATATGTAAATATATAAGAATTATGCGGTATGTATGTAAATGTCCCTTATTATTATTAATCTGCTAGGTAGAGGGATTTTTCAATTTCAAGTTTTGCATTTCTTTTGATGAGCTTCATATTAATTGTTTCCATTGTCTTATTAACATGAACTAGTGGCATGAAATTTTTTTCCTTTTTCATTCTAGAACAGAAGCTGATGCAGTTAAAAATGTTGACATGTGAGGCCAGAGAAATAAAGATCATCATTTGTTATTACAGAAACACATTTCATCTTGAAAGGTAATCAAAATTTGATTACATATATTGTTATCTGCAAAAAAAAAAAGTCATTTCCATCTAATTAATGCCTACACCATGCCCCTTCAGGGTCTTTCTTGTAAAAATTATGTCTATGATTTGCAAAGGGTTGGAGCATAGGGTTAAGATAGAGGATTGCTCCTTTTGATAATATGATTGAAGAGCTAATTTGTGCAAGAAAATTGAAAGAATTTATCCTACATCAAGATCTTACACAGATAATGAAACTTGCAAATGATAGTCCCAATGATTTGATTATCATATTGAAAGCTATCATAAATTATTTAAATTAACAAGATGCTTATAAACATGAGAAGCTTAATATCTATCACCTTTAAACTTTCTTTCGCAGAAGTAATCTTATTCCTATCAGTATGATGTCCTATTGTAGGCCATTGTGATTTCTACAATGAATGTTAGGAAATAAAAGAAATGCTTATGTTTTTAGTTAATTGTGAAAAATGTTATTACCAATTAATGTTGATGGTCAAGTTTATCATTGTTGACAAACTAAAGACTTGCAACACAATATTCAATCATTCAATTCTCAATAATTTTGATATGGTAGCTTTAACCTATCATGTCACCATAACATTTATGGAAGGAGGATGCATTGTTATTCTTCGTTGTAACTTGTTGCACTCTTGTTACTTGAAAGTGGTGGAAAGCATTTAGGAGGTTGTTTTGCATATTGATGTTCAAAGTACTGTTGGAATTGATGTCTCTTTGTTTTGTGCAGCTTTTTAGCAGTTATGTTGCAGCTGTTTATGGCAGATGACTTTAGTGTTGTTTATAACAAAATCAGTTCTGCTTGCATATTTCATACGTGAAAAAGTACATCCAGTTTGAATATTATAAAATAAAAAATGAGACATCACTAAACAATAACACAACAATCAAAATTAAAAATAAAATTATTAAAACAATAATTATTATTATTATCATAATACTGTTTTTAAAATGCAGCTGGTTAATGTCACGGAATAATCTCTCATCCAATTAAACTCTCTACCTCTTATCACTATCGGCCGTGAAATCCTCAAACCGATCCACCCACATAAAGAAGTAGCAGTTCTTGTTTTATTCCTTAGACATCTATAAAATTGTCTCTCGTAGCTGTCTGTCGAGAAGTAAGTAGAGAACATTGCAGTCTACAGTAGCAGTACAGTGTTCTGGAGGCATCAGAGTATTTGAGCTCATTTTTTTTAAGGATTAAAACTACAAAACACATATTCTTAGATGCAATACTAGTAATGAAGAATAATATAAATACTCAATTAAAGTTTTATAAAAATATGAGTTCTTAGATAATAAAGTATAAACCAACAAATAATCTATCACTATAAGAAAAAAATAGATTTTTTAAAAAAGATTCTTGGTTGTCTTCACAAAAAAAGTTTAGCTATGCCAACAAACCCTCCCTCACTAGGGTTCCATGCATGATTGCTCGTGGTCATGACTTCACCAAATATACGATCCAACTTTTTTTTCAGTTAAGGGTCAATGTCACATAATTTCAATTTTTTTCACTTTTGACACTACCTACAAAGTATGGATGATTGATATGTTGATGCAATTGAAAAAATAAAATAAAATTGATAAAAAGAATGTGCATTTCATAAATTCTCACCTTCAATCTCTCGACTCATCATTCCTCCGAAGCATCAATTGTTTGCTTTATCAGATCCCAACCCAAGCACGTGGATCATCGCTTCAGTTATTTCCAAAATTTTCAGTCTTTTTTTAATTGATCCAACTTGTTTTTCAATTGTATCTTATCGTATTTCTTTCATGTGCTTTCATTGAACTTTTTTATTGTAATTTGCAGCCCTACTTGTTAAAATAAATTGTTGGCATATTCTCAATTCGACCTATTTAAAGCAGAGGTGACAAAATATTAGTTTGGTTTCTTCATTCCATATACAGGCGAACCAATTTCTTTTATCTTAGCTATGACGATACTAGCATGAAATGAACCAATCAACATAAATATTTGTTAGAGAAAACATAAAATGTCATGTAAAATACCATAACCCGAAAAGCTAAATGAAAAGAAACATCACCACAAAACCACCACCAACACCTCCACCACCATATCACCAAAAAAATACCTCCACCACTACTATCACCACCAAGTCACCAAAAAAACACCACCACCACTACCATCACCACCAACACCATCACTACCATGTCACCAAAAAAACACCACCACCACCTCAACCACCAAATCACCAACACCAACACATTACCACCATCACCTTACCAACACTCCTGACCAACACTACCACAACACCACCATCACATCGCCAACACTGTCACACCACCATCACCACCATACCATTACCACCACCCACACAACCACCTCCACTACCACACCACCACCACACCACACAACCACCACCACCGCCACCACAACCAAAAACCCATTATCACCATTCCATCACCTCCACAACCACCATCACATCGCCAACACTGTCACACCACCACCACCACCATACCATTACCACAACCCACACAACCACCTCCACTACCACACCACTACCACACCACACAACCACCACCACCACCGCCACCACCACCAAAAACCCATTATCACCATTCCATCACCTCCACACCTCACCAACATCTCCACACCATCATCTCCACACCACACCACAACAACACTACAACACCAAAACCACTATCACCACTACAATATCATTACAACCACCCACACAACCACTACCACAACCACCAACACCACTACAACATCACACTACCAACACAACAATACCGACATCACCACAACCAACAACCCATTATCACTACACCAACAACATACCAACATTACCACCACCACCACCACACCATCACCACCACACCAACCGTATCGCCACACCATCAAGAATTCACCGAC
>NW_018164444.1:2063945-2111402 GCF_001263595.1 Phalaenopsis equestris
CGGCAAAAAAGTTGACCCAAACGGGCTCTAAAGCAATCAAGGAAGTTCAAAGTTTCTAAAAGATGATCTAACTTGCACCTTAAGGACTTGCATATTCTTTGACCTATAGTCTAAGGCTAAACTTGCTAATATTCTTTATTCTAACTCTGAGTTTTCTTGCTTGGTAGTTGCAAAAATATAAAAAGTCTATATCCACATTAAACAGACAAACTTAAGTTTCTAAGAGGAAAAAAAAATACAAATTCAAGATGATAACATGGGTAGAATGAATTCATTGCAAAATCTAGAAGCTATTAATGATTGAATAGTACTATTCCTAGATTATATATAAAATCTTTGTATGGCCAAAAGATCAAATATAAAACCGAAGATATCTAAAGATTTCATAAACCTCGACCAACCATCCACTTTCACAAATTGACACACTCTTCAGCTCAATTGTTGACTTCTCAATGACCAGCTTTATCGACGCTTTCACAAGTTATCACCATATAAAGATCTCATTGATTATTAGATAAAAACTTTCATATATAGTGACTGAATGTATTGCTACAATGCCATGTCATTTGGATTAAAAATACTGGGGCAACTTATTAGAGAAAGGCATTACATCTTGAACAATTAGAAGATTTGAAATATTGAGCTTGATGACATTTCAAGAGTAGAATTCTATTCTCTGTTGGAAATGTTTCTGCCAAAAATAGGGCCTTAGTTGCTTTATTTTAAAATCAAGAGATAATTGCTTACCATTTTCTTTTCAAAGTTCTTGAAAGTTTTAAGCATTTTCACTAGATTGTTGATTGTTGTTAAACATTGACTTAAATTAAAATACTTTATTTCTCGTACCTTCACTTTAAAGTTCACAATTTGGAAAAAAAAAAATGTTACATCAGGACTCCTAATGCATTCGGAGGCCAATGGTGAGTTGCTACGTGTCAGGTAGGCTCCACCATTTTAACATTGGTCAATATCAGCGTATAACAGTGGGGCACACTTGACACGTGACGCCCCGCTATTGGACTCCGAACGCAAACTGTGTTAGGAGTCTTGATGTAATATTTTCTCCACAATTTGGTGAGAAGTTGTCATTTTGTCCTCGAGTAGGGAGGAAGCTATTAATGATATTTTTGGATAAAGGATGAAAGAAAATATATCTTGAGGTGTCCAAGGCTAAGTTCATTTCTATGCATGAGATCATAATGAAAGAGTATTTTAAGCCTTCAAGTGGGCACCAAAAATATTTAATTTGGATATGGATAAGGTGTCCAAGGCTAAGTTCATAAAGATTCTCGATGCTAGAACTATCTTCCTTATCTCTCATATCTCTTGGATGGGAAAAAATATTACATCAGAAAAATTGCATTAGGACCCTGATCACTGTCTGTCATGTGTACAGTTTGGCCCCATCATGTATTAACTTATTTAAATTTTTTTATTAAGGGGAACCAGATTATACATGTGACAGACATTGATTTGAGTCCGGATGCAATTTGTTGTAATATTTTTTCTCTTGGATGGGCCCAATGTACGTGTTGTGAAAAAGAAATGAATCACATGTATGAAAAATGAGAACAATAACCTTATTCTAACACCACACTTTTATCTATGCATGAAAAGATGTATTTAACTTTTTTAAATTTTAGTATGGTATATGAAAAGTTTGGGTGGTATAAATGTAAAAAAAAGTAAAAGTTTAGGTGTTTGATATGTAATTATGTAAATAAAAAGAAATAAGTGGCATGTATGTAAATGACCCCTTAAAATTTGAAGGGTTACTTTCTAAGTGAATTGTTTTTCATACTCATCTAATTAAATTGAATTAGATCTCTCATTCAAAATTCAGTGCTGATATATTTTATAACCCTTTAATGTTATAAATTCATGCATGAAATGATGTATTTAAAATCACTAAGAATGGTAATTTTAATGTAAATGTAAATATGAAAATTTAGGTATTAGATATGTAAATATGCAATTTGCATATATATATATATATATATATATATATAATATTACACGCGCGCACACATATTTTACGTGTTAAGAAAGAAAATATAGTTTTGTGAGACTAAAAATGCTAAAAGTAAATCTAAAGCTGAAAAGTTTGTTAGAGACTGAGCGGAACGTGTTATGCTAAGATAACGAATCAAACCCAATAAATAATTATTTATTAAAGCATAGATAACGAAGAACTAGGGCATGCAGCATGAATAATAAATAAAAAAGTAGACAATTTATTTATATATAATAAATTTGCGACAAGACTATCACATGCTTATGATCGTGAATCTGAGTGACATTCATTTATAAGAATATGAGATGTGTTTATATAAATATAGAACTTATTAATATTTTAACACTATTTGATAGTACACAAGTGCAATATATGTAAATATGTGTGTGTGTGCGTGTAATATCTATGTTTTCTACAAATAAGTTTTTCCTAGTGGTGAAAATGAAAAGAGTTTTTGTTTACAATGTGCATTATATATATATATATATATATATATATATTTTTATTTATTGTTGTGGTATATAGAAATAAAATAAGAGAATGATCTTTGATGAAGCGAAAAATGAAACGAGAAAATTCACACCAGAAACAGTAACAGAGCGGGACACACAAATTTACATGGTTCGGCAATTGCCTACGTTCACGGAATTGAAGAAGATTTTACTAATTGAGTGATATACACAAGTCGATCATCTCGACTTACAAGAGGGATCTCTTACTTTGTTGCTCTCTCTTATTCTCTCTCTACACCGAGATACACTGAAGAAGATAAACTTACAAGAGAAATAAACTCAATTTCTCTTCTGCCACAAACCACTAAAAAGAAGTCAAGGGAGAACAATATTCTTCTTCTTCTTTCTTCTCCCTTTTGCGGCAAAGAACTAATGCTTGCACTTCTCTTCTTCTATCTTGAGGAAGCCCGAAGAAGAACACAAAAAGGCCGTGCTTTAAACTGAAGGAGAGCGGTGCGATACTTTTCTTCTTCTTCATTATGCCGCGAGCCAACGCCCACTGAAGAAGAAGCCTTGGAGAGCTCGCTCGAACCACACGCACCGCGCGGAGCTGCTGCCTGTTCGCGACTTATAGCGAGCGAAGGAATGCTTCGCTTCGCGAAACAGAGAAGGCGGGGACGGGCGCAGGCTGGAGCAGTTCGTGACAGAGGAAGAGGCCGGAGCGGGAGCTAGGGTTGCGATATTTCGCGATTGGGAGCAGGAGTCGGGAGCGAAATCGGGCTATATATATATATTTATTTAAATATATATATATATTGTACATAGCTAGTTTTTCTATGATACATTGAAATAAGAAAAGTTGGGCACCAATTCTTTGGAAATCTAATGATTTTCTTAAGGACCTGTTGGTCCGGCTAACCATAATAAAGATGATTATTACTGATATAATAATATTATGTTATCACACACACACACAGATATATATATATATTATATATATATATTTCATGGGCCACAATCTAAGCATAGAAGACAACCATAATACGTATCATGACACTAAAATTTTAATTGAAGTGAGAAGGTAGCTGCAGTTGTTCAGTCGTCCTAAAATTTCTGTCGCGGGATCATCTGTTAGGTGTGGCGTCCGATTCAACTTCTGAAAGGTCGATAAATCCCGAAGGAGGAATCAGAAGCTTCTTCAATGGAGATCTCGTCGATGATCGTCTCCGCCTCGTCCTGCTCATTGTCACCGTTTCAGACGCAGCGGATTGCTGGGCCTCGGATCGGAGTTAGCTTCCTATGTTCAACCGCAAAACCTCCAACATTTGAACGGCATCGATCCAAGCAGCGCTTTGGCTTCGTTCGATCTCAGGTTTCAGTAGCTTCGAACTTTCACCTTTTACCTAAAATTGTTTTTTATCGGAGGAAAAAATCTCGTGTTGGAAACGTGTGCTCAGTGTTATGAACATTTAAACATGGCGTGGATAAGATTTTTAGCTTAATTTCTCAATGGATCTAAGGAGATCTTTAAGTAATTTATGATTTACGGAAAGTAAATTCCTTTGATTTTACATCGATATGGAAGTTCAGAGACCTAGATTATTGATTTCAGAAGTGGCAAACTACCTCATTTAGCCATGTTTCTTAATTGGCTGTGATTTTTCTATGGTTCAAATTCCTTTTTTTTTAATTTTATTATTATTATTATTATTATTTTTAATTGTTTAAAGCCTGACAATGTTCTCCTTCAGAGCAAGGCCTTTCAAGCTAATCGAAGGTAAAGGGAGCATTTTTGTTTACAGAAAATTAAAATTCCACCGATACTTTACTGAAAAAATTCTGTGGCTATATTAAAGACTGAAATTAAAACAAAGATGAAAAGAAGAAGGGTAGAAGAGGAAGGTAATGGGGTTCAGTGTTAAGAATTGTTTCAGCAAGAAGAGGAAAGAGGCATAAGAGATGTTACCATTAGCATCTGAAAGCCAAACAGGGTATTGATGCTTGAATTTTTAAATACTGGTTAGATTTCAATTTGTTTTTTATGTTTCCTTCTTTTTTCCGGCCTCTAATCCCTTCTTCTTTAGCCCTTACTGGAAAAGTTTTGTGAGTTCTTCCTTCGGTTTTGGGTGTGAGTTTTTATTGTTTGTATTTATTTGAGTGCGAGATGAAGAGTTTGATGAAGAGCATGGGCTAAAAATAAAGGAGATTATGTGATTATTTATTTTCAGAAACTCCAGATATTTGCTACAAATTATATGACCTTATAAAACTTTGTACTGCTTGGTAGTTCTTTTCTCTTTCAGAGTCTCAATATCACATTAATTACTAGAGGATACTGTTTAATCTTTGAAGAACGATTCAAATGGGTTTGTCTTAACCAGGCTGTTTGACTGAGAAGTGGATGTGATCTATTAATTTTTTATTTACCCTCTATATGAATAACATTACATTGGCAGCCATCCTCCTTTTCTACAGTATTTGTAGTTTGGGGTATATTCTAAGAAAGTTAATTTTGTTTCCAAGTTTCAAAAGAATCAAAGAAACACTTAATTTTGAATTTCGATAACACAAAAGAATGATTGACAACTGCAGGGAGAAATACTCTTAACCATGCGCAGAATTTCATTTACTGTTTTAGAGTACATCAGAAACAAACATATACTGAAAGAGAAAACTTCCATATTCAAATGTTCACACTTTAAAATCTGAAACTAACTTTGAAACGAACCACTAATTAGGAGCAATAACTTAATTTAAATCAGCATGGATAAGACAAGTTAATTGCCAAAATTAATGCGAAATAACTAACACTCTTCTTTGTATTAGGTGGAGCACAAGTTGCATCTTTGAATAAGAAATTCAAATTTGTTTGTTATAAGAGGTTTTGTAAAAATGCCTGCAAATTGATCTTTAAATCTATGCGAACAAACTCACATCTTCTTATTTCTGCACTTCTCTTAAAAAGAATAACTTGATTTTAAAATATCTATTTTTTTTTTCATGATAAATTGGATTATTATATATAGCAATTTGAGTTTGTTTGTCTACTAACACTTATATTTTATTCAGTTGATTCAAACATAAATTAATTAACAACTTCCTCAATTATAATGCTCGACTCACTTTAGTTATAACAACAATAAATTCTGTCTTTGCTTTAGATTGAATTACAGTTTCTTATTTCTTGGAAAGTCAAGGGAATACACCTGATCCTTGATTAAAGTAGTCCTTTGTACTCTTCATGTCATTCATGGGTTCACCCCAATCAGTGTCAGAAAATACTATAAACTTATGAAGTTTCGATACTATATGAAATTTATATCATTGTTAATAGTCCCTTTGATGTGTCTAATGATTCTCTTTGGTGCTTTTAGACGCATCTCATTAGCAAATGTAATACTTACAATAAAAATAATATCAGGCTTTATTGCAGTTAGATGCATTAGACATCTAATCATATTTCTATAGTAGTTTTCTTCAATTTTATCTGTGCCATCTTCTTTAATTAAGCTTTATTTTTTACTCTTCAGTGTAGCCATTACTTTGTATCCCTCCATTTGAATTTTTTTAAGTATTTTCTTACCATATTTTTCTTAGCAAATGAATTTTTTTTTCATAATCTTTGCTTGATTTCTATGCCTACAAAATATGTCATCAAATCAAGATTACCCATTTCAAAAACCTGCATCATCTCTTGCTTGAATTTATCAACAAGTTTTATATTGCCTGTCATCAACGAGTTATTCACATACAATGACAAAAATAATTTCTTTTCTTTTGCATAGAGAGTGATTTCTGATAAACTATTGGTAAAACCTACTAAAAAAGGATATTGATGGTATAAAAAAAGTGTATAGAGCCTAGAATAATAAAATAAACCATTTAGAAAAGCTGATTTGACATTTAGTTGAAAGACTTTTCGATCATGCTGCACGGTTTTCTCTAGTACCAGCCAAATTGTGTCCAATTTTATAATTGTGGCAAATATGTCTGAGCAGTTAAAGATTTTAGCATATTCCTTGAAGACAAGTTAAGATTTTGTGTTTATTGATAGACACTATAGCATAGAACTTGAAATTCTAGACACCTATTTCACTCCTATGATTTTTCCATCATCTGGTTTATCAACTAGCTCTTAAGTCTAATTCTTTTTTATCATTGACAACTCCATTGCCATGTTCCATTTTTGGTCTTTAATAGCTTCTTCATAGCTTATAGGTGCAAATTGCCACATTACGGGTATGTTTGGGGCAGCTGCAGCTTATTGAATAATCTGTTGATAAGCTAAGTGCGGTGGCTATTACAAATATTTATTTTTTTGGAAAAGCCAGCTGTCAGAAAGTTGTCACCGCACCTAGATAGATGCGGTGTGAAAACGCTGTTTTCAGCGTTTTGAAAATGCATAAGCTATCAAACCGCAGTTTACCCAAACAAGTCAGGTGCGTTTTCAAAATGCCACCGCACCAAATAAAAGCTGCCCCAAACGGACCCTACATCTATGATAGATGTCAGTTTGCAATCTTATTATGGATTGGAGGATCTTCTTCCAATTCTTCTCGCTACTTTTAAAGGCCTTTCATTCATGCCCTTTGAAAAGAAAAAAAAATAGTATTTTGGTTGTTTGCCATTTTCTGTTTTGTTTTATTCCTACTCCATTTCTCATTGCCATTTTTTACCAGTGATTAACAATTATAATTTAGATGCGCCTTTGCACAATCTAGAAATTTTTTGCTCAAAGCGCACGTATCGCTTGAATTGGTCGTTGCAACATCTTAGGCATTTTGATGTGTATGATAAGGAGCGCTTTGATTTTGATTCAATGAGGCATTCACTTCATATTTAGTTTAGGTATTCAAACGTGCATATATGTTTCAAGCCCGCAAGCTATCGTCTCCCTCAAGCCTTTTGTCTCGATCTCATCCAGCAGGCCGTCTTCGCTGCCAATGCTGATGTTGTCGACACCGACGCATGATCCTTCTGCTGTCGTAACTACCGATCGCAACCACTTTCTGGTGTTTCATTTGAACTCGTAAGCTTCCCTGTCGCAAGCCACCTATCTTCCTCTCACGCATCTGGTGATGCATCCTTCTGCTCCAGACTCCAATGCCGACTCCGACGCCTTATACTCTTTTTACCATAGATGTTGTTGTTGCCACCTGCTGTTATTTAGTTTAAATTTTCTATCTCTGTTTCTGTCTCTACTTGTTGAATTCATAGGTATTTATGCTATTAGGTGTCATAAATGTAAAAAGTAAAACTTAAAGTAAAAAAAAATTAAAGTATAGGCTTAGATGTATAAACACATAGGAATTGAGTGGTATGTATGTAAATGCCCCCAAAAAAAAAGTATGTTTTTGAATTTTGAGTGGTTGGGCAATTGAGGTAAAGCTTCAATATTTGATATTATAAGAATGAATCAATGATAGTTCTATTTATAAATTTAGTTCTCATTACTATAATAATTTGTTTTTTAATCTAATTGTCATTCATAAACGATCATTTATATTTATTTAGTTGCATCTTTATTTATATTTTTTAATATTCTATGTTGCATTTAAAACATTTTATTATATCAAACACTATGTTTTATGTATCCTCGAGACCTTTGCATTATGTCATACTATTCACCATTGATGGATACGTCTCGCTCTTAGTTATTCAACTCATGGATCATTATAGATGCAATGAGCGTCTTTGTTCATTCTTTATCGGTGGCATAGACAATTTTATTTCTTTTCTTATGTTCATTTTATATGATGTATGCTACATCCATCTATCCATACATTTTAGGGTTAAATTTTTACAGTTGCATGAATTCCAAACTTTCAATTTTTTTTAAAACAAAATTTTCATTATATGGTTTTCAAATTTTGTGAGAAATAGTTAGACAAGGAGAAATTCATATTGAGCAATTGAAAAGATCCAATTTGGAGGCATTATGCAAATTGATGTTGGAAGCAACGATAAGACATGTTTATTTGAAATACAATTAATATGACAAGATAGTTAAATGAGGTGTTACAAGGATGAAGGAGCACATCTCTTACTCACATAAACATATTGCACTGTGTGCTAAAGTATCAGAACCAGTCAAATAAGAAATGCAATCTTTTGTAAAAAAGTCAATGTCAAAGCTTCTTTCACAACAATTTGATGATAGAATTGATGTTGGTTCTTATTATGGGAGAGTACAGTGCTAAAGATTCCACATCATCTATACAACCAATGTGTTGTAGAGGTACAAGAGGTCCCTTATATTAGTTTATGATGAATGTGGAGGATAGTAGGGTCCAGCTGTAGCTCAGAAGATGTCTCCAGGGCATATCAGAGAAGTACCTAAACGTGTATGCATGGATATTAAGAGATTTTTTTTTTTAATGAGAATGCTACTCAATTTAACGTGGCAACATCTTCTTCTTACGTCAAAATTAAGATTTGTTCTATTTGCTGTTATGATCAAGGCTTGAAACCTCCATCTGTATATGATTTGAGAACATGGGTATTGAAAGAGAAGTTGAGCAATCCAGGGAAAAACATAGAAGAGATTAAGTGGACTTGGAGTCGGATTGGAGTTACAAACATGTTTGATGGGTGGTTAAACATAAAGAATAAAAGTAAGAAGTTTTTTATTATATTTTTGGACTATTTGATGGTGTGATAAATGAAATTGTAGAGCATTTGATAGTTCAGATTGTGACAAATAATGCAAGTCCTTATAAGACAACTGAAAATAAATTGATGGAGAACATAAAACATTTGCACTATACACCTTTTGTTGCACATTGCATAGACCTAACATTAGAGTGGATGGTGGATTGTCACATTGTCAAAATGTTCTGATCAAAGCCAAGAAGATAAGTAAATTCATTTACAATCATTCTTGGGTATTGTCTTCAATGAGAAAGCTCTCTTAAAAAGAACTTCTACCTCCTGTTGTAACAAAATTTACTATTATTTTTTTTTACTTTACTCTACGGAGTATGTTGGAAGCTAAACAACCATTGGAGGCAATGCTCACTTCTATTAGTTGGCTTAGCTAGGCGTGGGCTAAGATGGAAAGGGAAAAAATTATTTTAAATGAAAGATTTTGTTTTAGTGTCACATATGCATTACAATCACTAGGCATTAGTGCAAGCCTTGAGGATGGTGGATGCAGAAAATAAGCCAATTATAGGTTTTATATACAACAGAATGAATGAGACCAAGTATTTAATAACATATAATCTAGGAGAAGAGGCCACTTATTGAGGGATTTAAAATATCATTTGATGGAAAATGGGAGCTTCAGCTCTACTGTCATTTCCATACTGTTGGATATTTCCTCAATTCTCAATTTTAATATGCTGAGAATAACTTCACAAATCTTGAGATCAAGTTAGGGTTATATCATTATATGGATAGATTGATTGTTGACCCAAATGTGGGAGTAATCATTAAGATGCAACTTATTTCATTTAAGAAAAAAGAAGCTTTCTTTGAGCTACAACAAGCAAAAGATATTGTTGCAAAATGCTCTCTAGGTAAAATTTTTAATATTTAATATGTTTATTGAAACACGTATTAAGTATTTAAGCTATATATTTTTTTTATTTTTAATTACATAATTTTCTTTCAAATATAATTGAATGTTGAATTCAGTTTGGTGATGATACTCCAGAGTTTCAGCGTTTTTCTATTAACATTCCAGGACTTATATGCTCATCATCTTGATATGAGCATAATTGAAGCATATATAATCAAGTTCATACAAAAGGGAAACCATCTAATGACCTTAAGAATCAATTCCTTAACCTACCTCAATTCCCTTTTCAATATAGACATCATTCAGTGTAAAAAGCATCTCAAGATCTGGACCTTTGAAGGTATTAGGGGCGTTGCATAATCCAATGAGCATCCTCCTAAGAGAAAAAGCTTCATGGGGACTTGTGAAAATAATTTTATCTCGATCTTCTTGTGCTATATGAATTTAGTTATATCCTAAGTAACCGTCTGGAAAGCAAAAGTAACGATGTCATGCCAATCTGTCTAAAAGCTAATAAAAAAAGGCAATAAAAAATTATCCTTTTTAATAATCTTGTTTAACTTTCTATAATCTATACCTTTTAGTAAGCATAAGCTCATTTCTATCATTTTTAACCATAGTTAACGCTTTTTTCTAAGGTGCACAATGAATTTGGCTCACCCATGAGCTACCATAAATAGGTATAAAATAATTGCATCAAGCCATTTAAGGATTTTCCTTTTTACTTCTTTCATTATAAGTTTGAGCTTTCTTTGTGAGCCAACAATTGTTTCATGTTTTTTCTTTATTTATAATTTATGCATACATAATGAAGTGCTTATTCTTTTAATATTTTTTATGCTCCAATCATTCTTAAATTTCTTAGAACTCTCATCAACTTTGCCTCTAGTACATCACTCAAATAATTATAGCTAAAGTTGAAGATTCTCCTAAAAATACATTTTAAATCTTTAGGGAGAATCTTAAGTTATTGCTCTAGTGCCTTAATTATAGAAAATGATAAAGTTTTTGCATTAGCTGAGGTGATTAGATGTTCAAACCTATCCCTAATCACTCTAAAGATTGCATCTAATAATATAGCTAATTCTTCTCTAGAGATTGCATCTAATAATAGAGCTGATTCTTCTTAGGATTTTTACCAATATCCTCAATTAAGCTTGGCTCTATCAGGTTCATTTCCAGAATCTCATCAAAATGGTTCCTAATGTACTTATCCATCAAGTCTTCTTGATAGAGGAAATTTCATTGATTTCAATATATTAAATTTCAATTTTTGGTCATTAACTCTCATGGTAAGCTCTCTTTTATGAACATTTATCATTGTCTTTCTAGTGACTAAGATTGGTCTATTTAGTGTGATAGAGAATTTTTTATCTTTATTCACGTCTAACATAATGAAATATGAAGAAAAATAAATTTATGTATATTCACAAAGATATATTTATAACCCCCTAGGATAAGTCACAAAACGGTCAACTACTGAAAGGTCACAGTGGTAGGTTGAATCTCCTAGTCCTAATCTTCTAAAAATGAAATGTGGCTTAAGGTTAATGTTTGCTCCTAGATCACACAAGACTTTTCAAAAAAAAATTCTCTTATAGTGCAAGGAATAGTAAATTTTTCTGGATTCTTAAATTTTTATGGAAGTTTTTTTAGGAATCATAACACTAAGCTTCAGTCAGGGGCAGTAGTCTCATAGTCACCTAATTTGAGTTTAAAAATATCTTTCATGAATTTTACATAACTAAATATTTGTTCTAAAGTTTTTGCAAATTGAATATTAGTTATTAGCTTTTTGAACACTTCTAAAAATCTAGAGAACTGTTGGTCCAACTTATATTTTTGAAGTTCGAAAAAATGTGGTGGTGGTCTCTTAAGTTCTCTCTTAGGAGGTGAGATTTTTTTTCTTAAGTCCGATGAATGGTTTATTAATAAGTCTCTCAGGCTCAAACTTTTCTATGATAGTCTCCTCCCGAATTACCTCCTCTAAGTCCTTTACACGTCTAAGTTTTTTGTCCTTACCTTGCACATTCTTTTCCTTTTTTGGATTTACTTTAGTATTACTTGGTAAAAGGTCCAGTGAGATTTAATACTTAATGAATCTGCTAATTGCCTCAATTAATTTTCAATATTCCTAATTATTACAGCTTGACTTTGCAATTGATTTTCCATTTGTACCACTAACTTTTTGAATGATATTTTTTTTCTCTTTAAATTGTGAATTAGAACCGAGTATAAGTGGGTGAGTCGCAGGTTTGCAAAATTATTTCGGTTTCCTAAAGGATTTTATTAGTTGTGGCCTCATTGATGATTTCTTATGTTTTGATTATTGTTCCAATTAAAGTTTGAGTGATTTTTTCAAGCAAAATTATAGGTGTTGGAGGTTGTTGCTCTAGTATATATGAAATTCTTGACTCCACAAATGCAACACTAGGATTTCCTAATTGTTTATACATACATACATACATATATATATATATACATACATACATATATATATACATACATACATACATATATATATATATACATACATACATATATATATACATCTTTCATTGAATTGAACCCTAAGTTATCTATCTTTTGAGATATGATAACTTTCCGTGAAGTCAAGATAGATAAAACATCTTGCTCATGAATACTCACCACTTTCCTGGGATGGAACTCTTTTAGAAGGCCATTGAACATTATTTACATTCATTTCTTCAATAAGTGCATAGGCCTCCTCAAAAAGTTTTGACATTAAATGCGCCTTTGCTGTAGGATCTATTGTTACTCTTAATGATCCCGCCAATTCATTATAAAAATTTTGTACAATCAATAAGTCTGGTAAGATGTGATGTGTGCATTTACTAAACAAGTTCTTAAATCTTTTACAGGCTTCATGTATTGACTCATTATCTATTTGAGTGAAAGAAGTAATATCATTCCTAAGCGTGACTATTTTGGAAGAGGAAAATATTTAGACATGAATTTCTATGTAATATTATTTCAAGTTGTAGTAAACCCTACCGTTAAAAGAATATAGCCACATCTTGGCCTTATCTCTAAGGAAAAAGAAATCAATCCAAGTCTAATAATGTCACTAGAGATATCGTTATTCTTAAAGGCTGCACAAAATTCTAGAAAGCTAGTTATATGCAAATTTGGGTCTTCTACTTGCTTTGGACAATTTGAATAATTGCAGTTTTTAGTTCAAATTTATTGGCTTGAATGGTAGGGTTATTGATGTTCTAATATATTTTTTCAGCCATATGGTTGGCAAAATCTCTAAGTGGTCTAAGTTGATTGTTTTCTTCCTATAAGTTTTTTCTTTCTCATAAAATCTTCTTAATTTTTTTAAGTTCTCCAATTTTTTTAGCATTTTTTTAATCTCACAGTCAAACGGAATAATTTCACACACGATTGAGTCCTACATATACATATTAAGACTTGCCGGTGACTCTAAACTAACAATCAAAATAGTGAAAACAAATTTTCAAAAGTAGTAAATATAGATTCAATAAATACAGTAAAACACAGTAACACAAAATAAATAAAATACTATTCAAAGAATTTGATTTTTTTTCAATAATAAACTACAACAATTCTCAACAATTTAACACAACAAACTAACATGTTGTAGAACTAATTAAATAAAAAATTTGTATAAATAAAACTACAATTTTTTATGCTAAATTTTATAATAATCCTTAGTATTAATCTAAATTAAAAAATTAACGCCGTTTCTCAACAACAATGCCAAACATTTATCTATCGTACAATGATGCACGTTAATCATATGAGTATACATGTCGATCAAATATTATTCAGATTTTTTAGTTCGAGTTATTGATCTCTCAAGGAACTTGATACTTTTTAAAAGTAGTGTAATTATAGTATACTAATCTTAAATTTTGTTTAAAAGAATTTGGATTTTAGGTTTTGGAATGAGTCTAAAATTCCTTGTTTTAAGTGTAAAGTTAAGGTAAAGTGAATGAGTTTTTTACTGGTTTGAAATTTCCCTTGAATTGTTTTAATGAAAACCTAAGTACATTTAAGTGATTATTTTATTGATGTTGACAATTGGGGTCCAATACTTATTTAAGTACATGCTTTCATTCTACTTTGACTCCTTGTGGTTGAACCATTTTTTCTTTCATTGACACCTTGTACCATGTCAATCATTCTTCAAACTCTTTTTTGGTTTTAATTTTTGTCCCAATTTTGATGCGTAGCAGCTAAAACTCTTTCGATCGTTGCAAACTCCCCCATTAATCTGTTTCCCCATTGGACTTGCCAAGCATTGAGAAATTTAGATATGGAGATTTTTCATAAGTTCTTAGTATTCTTCAGAATAGTGATAGTTGCTTCATATCTTTCGGATATTGTGACAATAATTTTTTCTACAGTTCTTACTCAGATCCAAGAAAAGATTCATTTTAGTTGCATTACTTAATGCATCTCTGAGTGCATTTTATTTGTCTTAGATTCCTTCATTGCTTAGAGTTTGAACTCTCGAATCAAATTCCATATCTTAAACTCTTTCATCTCCTGCATATTCTTGGTTAAGCCTTTCCCCAGTGTCATTTGTTAATTTTTGAGATGTGGTTCTCATAAAAAGTGTTGGCAAGACTGCTGCAAATAAACATAATTTTGCCTTCGATTTTTTTGTACTTTTCTCCTTTTGTGTCGTGAGCTTGCCATCATAGTTGGTGGAAGCAGCGTTACTTCACAGTATTCTTGAACAATCTCCCTTACATACAAAGCTGTTAAGTATGTCTGCATCACCGCTCAAATTTGATAATTTTCTCCATAAAGAGTTGGCGGAGCTATTGATGAGAAATTGGATTTACCTTCCTTCATTTTACTAAAATAAACTCGCATTTCTCACCATATATAAGTTTCAGTAGAATGAAAGAAAAGATTGATTTTAAATGCCGATAACACATAAGAAAAGAGAATGAGAACAGCATGGAGAATTATTCTTTAATTAGAAGCAGTGTTTTATTCAGTGTTGCGGGAATGAACAAGAAATGGGGGAAAAAAAAAAACTGCCATCATTTTCTTACACTTTTAAATGTGAAAATAATTTTGAAACCAACTCCAACTAATTATGAGTAATAATTGAAATTAAATAAATAATAAGGCACGTTAATTGCTGAACTTAATGCAAAATTTATACTATTTTAATTATTGTAAACAGTGCCTATGCTTAGGAGGTCTCCTTGTGTGCACAATTGACTCACAATTGGTTGAGTTCATATGTTGATTCAAACTTTGAATCCATTTGGCATGGCTGTCATTTATCGTGCTAATTAGCTATATTGTCATATCAAATTGATGATTGTTTGATAAAACTATGTTGGGATTGCCATCTAAATTGGTATAAGAGTCGTGTTTGTTTAATAAAAAATTTGCTTGGTGCTGATATGAGTTGGTTGAATGACTGGATTTAGTAGTATTATTAATTTTATACATATATAATATGATGTTTTTATTCTAAACACGGAGATATAGAG
The DNA here is from genome assembly GCF_001263595.1 of Phalaenopsis equestris. Lineage (NCBI taxonomy): Eukaryota > Viridiplantae > Streptophyta > Magnoliopsida > Asparagales > Orchidaceae > Phalaenopsis > Phalaenopsis equestris. The sequence continues at coordinate 2,079,438 of NW_018164444.1, forward strand.
GACACTTAGCATGGATTTCATAAATAAATTAGTTAAAAAAATTGCATAGTGTAGCAAAGGCACACTCAATGTTATATTGTCTTTGTTGCATTTAAAGGCAAAAATTATAAAGTGGTGCATTGCTTTTAAATATTTTTCATGATTTGCATGTGACTATGTTTTTTCTTTCAGTTTGGAAAATAAAAAACCTCCGAAGTTCCTGTTTGTTTCAATTTAGGGGCATTTACGTACATAGCACACAATTCTTATGTATTTACATATCTCACACCTAAACTTTCATATTTACACATGGCAGCCAAATCTTTAATATCACATAAAAAATAACACTATTATCACTTTTTAAAAGTAAAATACATCTTTTCATGCCCATATTTAAAGCACCAACGTCTATATGAATATGAAAATTTACATGTGAGATACATAAATGCATAAGAATTGTGTGCTTGATATGCAAATTTCCCTTCAATTTATTATGTTTAGAACCTATTATGCTGATGTAAATATTCTCTTCCTAAACCATGCCTTAAAACTTATATGAAATTATAATGCCTCAGGTCAATTCTAGCTTACAACGTGACTTGCATAGATTCCCAGAGGAAATTATCCAGAAACCAAATGGCTTATATTTAAATAAAAGAGAAATAGGGAGCAAACCTCCATGCATTGAATGTCAGGCTAAGGGTGCAACCTTATGTGTCACTTGCTCAGGTTCAGGCTTATATGTTGACTCCATTCTCGAGAGTCAGGGAATTATTGTTAAAGTGAACTGTTTAGGTAAACATTTCATGATTTCATCATTTATTCACCATTATTATTATTCTAATTTTTAATATCCTAATTTTTATGAACTTCAGTCATTTTTAATGTTAAGTTGTTCGTTCTATTTAGCTCATCATATTTTCTTTATAATTCTTTCACTTTATTTATGTTTTGGGAGATTTACGTCCATACCGCCCAATTATTATCTATTGACATATCTCTCATTTGGACTTTATTATTTACTTATATAAGACTCAACTCTTTAGAATTATATTAAAAATATCATTAATACTAATTTTTTAAAAGATAAATGCAGCTTTTTATGCATGTATTTTGATTTGATTGTAGTGTTTTATATGTAAATATCAAGCTTTAGGTGTTAGGTATGTAAACGCAAAAGAGTTGTGTGGTTTACATGTAAATTCATGTTATATTTTTGCATCCTGTGCATTTTTTTCTCTTTTGTACATGCATGAATCATTTTAGTTTATTTCTTCAACCATATCTCACTTTAATATAGTAATTTCTCATTTTATCACTTCCCACCATTGCCCAATGCTATGTTTCATTTAGTATGATAGATCTAATTAGCTTTATTTAATTTTCCTTTTTTTAATAAATCTTCTGCGATGATTCTTCTTTTTCCCAACTCTCAAAGCAGACTTTTATCAATATATTTGTTATTTTATTGTTATGGTTGTCCAAAAATGTAAGTCTATCACATATAAGTTTTCACTAGCTAAACTTAGTCCTTAATATATTTGACTAATTCAATTCATCCAAATTTAATATCTTTGAGCCAATTCTATTAAAGGTAGCCTTTTTATAATTGTAACAATGCAGGTTGTGGAGGCAGTGGAAACATTTTGTGCTCAAAATGTGGTGGGAGAGGTCATGCTGGCTTTAATTAAGCTTTCTGGTTTTAGCTTACCTTCCTTTAATCTTTAAAATCTGTACCTAATGTTCAAATTCTGGCTTTTTATGTATTTGATCATTTAATATAACATTATTGATATTCATTTGATCAATATAGAAGAGCTTATATCACATCATTATAGAAATGTTGTATTGTAATTAATGGCTCTGTTTATACTTCAGATTATGAACTTTTTGCTGTAGTTTTGGAGTCAACTGGCAGCATGGGAAGCAAAAGAAGTATATGAGCTACATATGGTTAATTTTTGTATTTCTATTTATGATAAAGTATAGTGTTGCTACTTATATTTTACTGCATCTGCTTGCATTGTATATATATTTTTTTCCATATAAAATGTTGTGATATGCTTGGCTATAAACTTTGCACTCTTGGTGGTGAAGAATGAAGATAGAATAATATAAGTTTAGAGGGAATTGAAGAGAAGACAGCAGGTCACTCAAATTTGATTGCAATATTCCATAATTAAGGGTGTGTTTGGGGCTGCGGTGTGATGACGGTTCGGTACTGCATCGCAGTTTTTCTTATTTGACAAAATTTTGTTTTTCCTGCATTCTCAAAAAACTGCAGCTGAAAACAATTTTTTCCCATGAGACCTGACTACTTGCAGTGGCTACTTGAAAGCTACGGCCTGACTTAAAAAAAAAAAATTGTAATAGCCATCAATAATAGTTTCATCTTTAGCAGCTTCATGGCTACTTCTTCATTGTAATAGCCATCAATAACAGTTTCATCTTTAGCAGCTTCATGGCTACTTCTTCAAATAGATGAATCTGCCCCAAGCAGAGCCTAAATCAACAACACTAATAGATCTTAATAAAGTTCAAGTCTCAATTATTTATCTAAATTATGATCAGAGTACTTATCCGCAATAGTCATAATATCTAAAATTTAGTAAATTTATTGAACACTCACATTGCATCCTTTACTTCGAATAAAATCGACTCTCCTTTCAAGAGTTTGGAATGTGCTATGCATGATATGTAATCAATAATGTGAACATTATATAACTTTTATAAATAAAAATGAATTCAAGCTGATCTCAAGTCAGTTCTAGCCAATCCTTCCATGCCTCAAAATTTGCTAAAAAAAATTACAATGTATTGTTGTTGTCTACTTATTTTAAAGTGGAAAAATCGTAAAGGAACTTGTGTAGGAACATGAGTAATCGTAAAGGAACTTAATGTCTCCTGAATTACAACATTGACATGTGTAGGAACTTGTTACATGGAACGGGTGATGACCGATAGCGAATGACAGCAGTCAACAGTAGTCAATGTCGTTGACAGCAACATGAGTAATGTTGTACCGAACTATTTTGATCGAATTGTTAAAAAAGCTTCCTTTGATCATACGACATTTGATGGACATTTAAGTAGCTTAATGAAGTCGGAATTGTGTGATCTTAGACTCGTTTTCAGCTTCTTTTCAAAGCTTTAAGCTCTTCCTCAAGCCTCAAGCTCCCCCGTCCCCCTCAGAGGGTTGGGACTCTATTTATTGAGTTCAATGCGCAATTAATGCAGAAATGCGAATCACTTTGATCGGGCTGTTCAAAAAACTTCCATTGATCATATGACATTTGATGGAAGCACGCGAACTATTTTGATCGAATTGTTAAAAAAGCTTCCTTTGATCATACGACATTTGATGGACATTTAAGTAGCTTAATGAAGTCGGAATTGTGTGATCTTAGACTCGTTGGATTCTTCTTGTCAAGACATTCAATTTGGTTAAAGATTCACTAGATTTGACATACGTTTGTCCTTCCAAATATGCTAGGAAAGCTTCTAAAAGTGGTTTAATATTTTGATCTAGACTTGATTTGGTTCGAATTTGACCCATTTTGGTTTTAATGGGTCCGTCTTGTTGAACTGGCCAATTTGACTGTAAGTTTGCTGAAATCTGAGCTTTGGATGACTCATAATCGAAGTCTAAACATTTTTTTACTTAAAAGAATGCTTCGAGTTTCATGTCATGCCTTAAGATTCATGTTGAATAATGAATAATTGTTGGAGTTGTATAAATCACTTTCAATTAGTTATGTTATTAGTTGCATCTTGAGTGGTTTTTCTATTCCCTTTGAAACTTGAGTTGTCTCCTTTCTCCTTTACTTGTTCTCCAACTTATTAGGTAGGGAGGCAGTCAACATTCTATGATTCCATTTATGTGAAACTAAACTCATATTCAAGTGGCCCAAACACCTTGTTGTTTGTAAAAGAGTTCACATTACTTGTTCTCCAACTTATTAGGTAGAGAGGCAATCAACATTCTATGATTCCATTTATGGGAAACTAAACTCATATTCATGTCGCCCAAACACCTTGTTGTTTGTAAAAGAGTTCACATATGCTTTTCAAGTTTGAAGATACTTCGCCGCTCTTTTAAAAATTTCTTTCTCTCGATGAAAATCACCAATTTCACTCTTAAATTTGTTGTACCCTCTCTCTTATAAAGTTGCTCTTATTTACGAGCGTAGAAAAAACTAATAATAATATCATTCAAATATCTTCCAAATTAGATTGCATGAAGCTATTTAATTATATTTGATTAATACACACTAATGTACTATTTACACAATTTAAAAATAGAAAAAAATTAATGAAAAAAATGGAAATAATTAAATTGTGCATGTCGTTTGAACTGGATAATAAATATGTGTGTGTGTGTGTGTGTGTGTCGTGTATCCCAGCATATTAGTCGGCATTCACAATATAAGACCCTTCAGGTTGGGGGTTCGAATCCCTTCTAACATAGTTTGTCTTAAAGATGTGATACTCGAATTGTTAGGTACATTAGAGGTGGCTGAATGGTTGTATAATAACCACTTTCCATTATATATATATATATGAAAAAATATTTTGATATGAATTGGAAGGGTAATAGAAATGTATATATTTATATAATAACCAGTTAATAAACACTCTTAAGGGAGTTTCTAATAACAAATTTAAAGGAGGTTTAACTTAAATAAATCAAATGGAAAAATAAATCTAAATTTTAAATCCTAGATTTAATAAATCGAGTTTCTTTTCAATTCCTCTCAGTTTTATCTTAAATCACGGGTTTACTAAATGGGTAGATTTACGAGCAGTTTTAACGAGTAGATTTAACCCTAAACTCTACCAAAATACGAAAAAATGTGAAGCAAATCTGGCGGTTTGCTAAATCCAAATTCTCTCTGTTCTGTCTCTGTTACGACGTAAATCCTGATTTACAAAAGACAAATTCTAATTCTAATTTGATCATATCCAATTTGAGCTTTTTGGATGATTCCAATTAAGTCCACTAATCATGAATTTATTATCATCAAAATTATTGAGTTAACATGAACTATATTTACAAATAATTTTCAGAAGTTTGCCAAATCTGGATTTACAGATTTTAACAGACCTTACTTGAAAACTTGTTTTGCAATGCTTGTTCGAAATAGCTCGTGTTCGCAATCGGCTCGTGAATAGTGTGTTCATGTTCGGCTCGATTTAAATATTCGTGTTCGTGTTCGGCTCGTGTTAGGCTCGAAATTGGCTTGTTAAACTAAATTTGAGAAAAATAGATGTAAAGTGTGAGATTCGAACTTGAATCAAATCTATACAAAAAAAGACACTAACCACATTGCCACATGAGGTGTTATGATTTAAATTTAGACATAAATATATAATATATTATTATATAAATAATATATGGAATATATTATTATATAAAAAGTTATATAATTTTTTATTCGAGCCATTTTGAGCCGAACACGAGCGAACAAACTGTTGTTGGTGTTTGACTCGTTTACATTTCGAGCTTAAAAGTTTATTTATGTTCGGCTCGTTTGTTAAGCTTAATGAGCGAACATGAGCTGCTTAACAAGCCGAACTTCACAAACAACTAGCCAAACTGAAAACCCTGTTTCCAGCCAAACAAGCGCTTAGCCGTACTGTTCGCCTTCAGATTTTGCGCTATGCTTCTTCTTCAGCCATTTCTGATCACCTCCCGGTGATCATAGGTCGTCGTTAGGGTTTTACGAGCAAACAAATTATTGTTCGTGTTTGACTCATTTACATTTCGAGCTTAAAAATTTATTTGTATTCGACTTATTTGTTAAGCCTAACGAGCCGAATACAAATATTTCACGAACAACTAGCCAAATTGACAGCCCTATTTGCAGCCAGCGCTTAGCCGTATCTGTTCGCCTTCAGATTTTGCGCTATGCTTCACCTCCCGGTGATCATAGGTCGTCGTTAGGGTTTACTCCAGGATCGGGACACCGCCGGTCATCCTACGTCAGCACGACCATCGTCTTCCTCCTCCCTCTAGCGTCACTAGGGTTTTCTGTGCTACATCTTCTCGATCTCAATCTCATTGCAGGTCGATCTTCTCATTCTCACTCTGCAGTAACTGATTTTTTTTTCCTTTTAGTCGGTAAATCTCGCACGTATTTACATCGTTACAGTGAACATGGATTTTCCACCCCAAAGCTCATGCTTGATTTTAGGGTTTAGGGTTTCTAGTCTAAAATTTAAGTTTTTTGGACTTAATCTTTCATTAATTGTTCTAAGTTCACTTGTATAAAAAAAAAAAAAAATCTTTCTGCGTCGATGGTGATAGGATTATTTTAAGAATCTTGACTGAAAAAGTTAGTGTTTTTATTTGTATTTCTTCTTTCAAATGTCATGTGCTGCGTACTTGATTATCTATAGTGTATAAGTAATGGATAAATACAGTTTATTTAGTTAATTTACGTTTTGAAATTTGTGAGGCAGCGTGAGGGAGATGAAGAAGAGAAGGTGGGGATCGGCTTAATGGCCCTCTTTGGCTGATGAAGTTTTGTTTAACTTACTCTTTAGCTAAAAGGCAAGCTTACTTTAGCCATAGGCTAGTTAAAATGCATATTAGTTTTTGCTAGGTTGGGGCTGTTTGGTAACATATTTACTAAATCCTGCCAATAGCAAAATTTTATTGGTATTTGACCACACCTAGGATTTAGGTTAAATAGAAATAGGATTTAGTAAATCCGAGGATGATGCAAATCTAGAATATTGTTTAGTTAGTTAAGGTTAAATATACTTAAATTTGTTTGATGTGTTGGGCATCTTATTTCAGGATTTAATTTTATTCTCAAGTTAAATCCGTTAAATTCACCTAAAATTTGAATTTAGTAAATTCGGATTTACATAAAAAAAGAGACAAAACATAGAGAAATTTGGATTTAGCGAACAGCCAAATTTACTTCCCGTTTTTCGCATTGTGGTGGAGTTATGTTAAATCTACTCGTTAAATCTACCCGTAATCTACACATTTAGTAAACCTGGGATTTAAGATAAAACTGAGAGGAATTGAAAAGAAACTAGATTTATTAAATCTGGGATTTAAAGTTTGGATTTTTTTTTTGTCCAGCAGATTTAAGTTAAATCTCCCTTAAATTTGTTATCAGAAACTCCCTTAAGAGTGTTTATCTTCAGATTAAGTTCAAATTGAATAATGTGTTTTTCTGAAGTAAGAGTGCGAAAGTTTTTCTATCATACTACAATTTGCTTGTGTTTGGTTAAAATTTTTGTTTTTTGGTTGGAAGTTATAAAAAACTTTTGAAGTTGGTAATTCACAGGCCTTGTTCTCCGCATTCATGGAGGTTGCCAGGACTGAAGGTGATGAGCTTATAGCAGACTATGTAAACTGCCTCATGTCATTGGATGCCAACTCCCGCCCAATTGAGAATATCAACCCTTCAGGTCTTTCAGTGTCTGCCCCAACCCAGATACCAACAAGTATTCCTTCAGTGCTGAATGAACAGCCAGCACCAAAAGATTTTGTTCAGGCAGGTGTGGAAGAGATAAAGCTGGAACCTGTTTTGGGCATGGAGTTTGAATCTGACGAGGCTGCGAAGACGTTCTACAACGAGTATGCAAGGAGATTGGGGTTTCCTTTCCGTGTTGGTAGGTCCCGACGATCCAAAGGGACCGAGGAGGTGCTGATTATGAAGAGATTTGTGTGTTCAAAAGAGGGCATATATCAGAAGAAACCTTCGAACGAGGGAACGAGGAAGCGCGAAAGGATCTCTATGAGAGAAGGTTGTAAGGCTATGATGGAGGTCATTCGTGAGAGCGATCGATGGGTAGTCTCTAAGCTGGAGAAAGCGCATAATCATCATCTTGGTGCTTGTACGAGGGTTGGTTACCTTCGTTCAAGAGGCTTCATTGATGCTTCAGATAAGGCAAACTTCATGGTTTCCGATACAATGACGGTGCTTCGTCAAAATGCCTTCGGTCAAGGTGGAGATGCTCAGAGTCTTCTTGATTACTTCAAGAGAATGCAAGCCGAGAATCCCACATTCTTCTACGCAATCCAAGTTGACAACAATAGCTGCCTAACTAATGCTTTATGGGCTGATGCGAAGGCTAGAACTTATTATAACTGCTTTGGAGATACTGTTACATTCGATACAACTTATAAGAAGAATAAATACATGATGCCCTTCGTTACCTTCTCAGGTGTAAACCACCACTTGCAGCCAGTTATATTTGGATGTGCTTTGCTGATAGATGAGAATGAGTACTCTTTTATTTGGTTATTTGAAACTTGGCTTGAAGCAATGGGTGGTCGGCCGCCTGTTTGTTTTGTAACTGACCAGAATAGAGTCATGGCAGCGGCAACAGCCAAAGTGTTTCCAGAGACCTGCCATCGTTTTTGTAAATGGCTTATTTTTAGCAGATGTAAGCAGAAGTTAGCTCATGTATATTCAGCACATCCTACATTGAAAGCTGAGCTTGAAAATTGTGTGAATGAGTCTGAATCAATCAGAACTTTTGAAACAAACTGGGCTTCGATAGTTGATAAATTTGATCTTATGAAGAACACGTGGCTGCAGGGCTTGTTTAACATTCGTCAGAGATGGGTTCCTGTGTATTTAAAGGACTACTTTTTCGCAGAGATGTCGCCGTCTCAGAAATTAGAGACCATGAATGATTTTTATAAGAAACATTTCAATACAAAGACCTCTTTGAAGGTTCTTCTCGCACAGTTTGAGTTGGCCATGGCGAGCAGATATGAAGAGGAAGTACAAGCCGAGTTGAATACGATTTGCACAAACCCAATTTTGAAAACTGCATCGCCCATAGAAAAGCAAGCGGCGCTCATTTACACGAGGACGATATTTGAAAAGTTTCAAGAGGAGTTTGTGGAGTCATTCGGGTACAATGTTCACAAAGTAAAGAATGGACCTGTAAGTAAATTCAATGTGACGAGAGATGATGATGCTTTAGAAACATTTATCGTCACTTATGATGCAGCGAAAAGTATAGCGAGTTGTAGCTGCAAGCACTTTGAGTTCTCGGGGATTTTGTGCAGGCATATAATGGGTGTGTTCTTGATGGTTGATGTCCGAATTCTTCCACGAGAGTATTTTTTGAGGCGGTGGACAAGAAATGCAATGGGAGGAGCACTTTTGGATGAAGATTCTGCTGAAAACCAAGTTTCATGTAACGCTTCATTCTCATCGAGATTCACTGATCTTTGCCACGATGCCATTAAATATGCAGAGAAAGGAGCGATTTCCATAGAAATATACAGAGTAGCAAAGGATGCTTTACATAAGGTTTTTGCTGAAATTATTGCTAATGAAAAAAATACAAGTCCGGGTGCACATAGAGATGCAATCAATATTAATGAAGAAATTCCAATAGATGATGCAATGAATGATCAATCACTACAAGATCCAGAGCGGAAGGTAGGAACCTTTCTATTCTTAATCATCTAATATTAATTTTATTCACACATCTTATTGCTGTATCTTCCTCCCCTCACTGTACTTGTCCACTAATTAAATCTCAAGGTTTCTCATTCTTACAAGCATGGCAATGGGTATTGTTATTTATAACATGCCTGTTGGATAAGGGATAATGTATTAAGAGCTGGTTGGAGAGTAAAATGTGAAGTTGTGGAGAAAAATAAACATGCTCGAGTAATGTGCTATTCGAGATGAAGCATTATGGTGCTAATGCAATTTTGGGGAATTAGACAAAGGGAGGAAAGAGGAAATGTGCATAGTTGTAGGAAGTTTTGGGTCCAAGGAAAAATGGAATGTATAAGACCAATGATATAATTGAAAAAGAAGGACAGCAAAAACTAGTGGTGATTGAGAATTTTGGGGAGAAAAAAATTGATTAGATTCTAAAATAAGATGCGTAATGAAAATTAGGAGCTATGAGATTCTTAATTCTTGAGGCTATAGCTTGCTCCAATTTTCATGCAAACCTCTTAACTTTAACTTTATTGTCCTTGCTACTTTGTTGTGTCAACTTACAGCTACTCGTGTCGTCTCGTCTTCTTGCTCTTCTGTCTGTTACACGCTTCTTTACTTCACATTATATTTTTCATACCATAGTTTCTGTTTAACCCTTGTGCTAATCTTGACACTTGTCTCCCTGGATTTGCACCATTCAAATTATTCTCTCTGTTATTTGCTGATACCGCTGATTCTGCGTTTATTTACTACTGAATTTTTCTTATGACACTATTCAATTTCCTCTTTTAACATTGCATAGGCATGCAATTTTAGCTCATATTTTAATGATTTTCAGCAGTTTTTTTAGTTTGGATTTTTTTTATATAAATAAGTTCCTTTAGACATGTCTGGTGTGAAAGATGGAAATTTGTTTTTTCCTGTAATAGAAAGAATTAGTATGTTAAAATTACTCTCTGATGATCTATGAAAAAAGGAGAATAACAAAGAAAAGTATAGCGATTTATAGCAAGAGCAAATATCCATTATGTTAACAATTACAGGACAATCTCTTATAGTGTTTATGAAGCTTTTTTGAGTGTTGAGAGGACTAGAAAAGAAGAGACAGTTGTAGTTGAGAGGGATTACATTCAATGGATGAAATAAAGAAAGAAAAGATGGTTTAGACAATTATTTTGCTTTTGAAAAAATAAATAAATAATTACAATTTTTGTTGCCTTCCAGAGCAACTTTTTCATGGAGATATGAGGGTTTGAATTTGTGGAGTATTGTCTAAAAACAAACAAGTCATGGTGATGTTTTTGTCACCATTAACAACATCTTCGGCAGCTTTCATAAATCATGTAACATAAGCACAAAGTGCATCACTTTCTTTAACATAAAAACATAAACTAAGAGAGTTTGAGAGGTCTTTTAGAGGCAGAAAATTGAAAAGAAGGATATAAGAAAACTCCTCAAAAGAATGAATATTGTTAATATTAGAAGAATTGAATCATCTTTGGGTAATGTCATTACACTACGGAGAGACATTTTTTCATGGTGTTTAATATATTGTAGAGAGACATTATGTTCTCGAAGGTTTCTATGTGATAAAATGGATCAAACGTTCCTGCGTGCACTTCTAATTGTGGAACCTTAAGTTTCGGCGGCATGACTTTCTCCGGGTTTGTGAACTGAAAATGGATTATTGTGGGTGTGAATGCTAATTTGAGTGGAAACTTCATGAATTTGGATTCCCCCTTCTTAGAGGTGAGATGAGAAGCTTTTTAAGTGGAAGTGGTCGGTACGCAGAATAAATTTTTGGCAAATACATGATTCCAACTAGCCTTGTGTAACAGAAGTGTTACTACTCATGGAACTTTTAGGATTCAAATTGTGTTGAGAATGGGATTCGAGCTGAACTATGAGTTAGATTTCCTTCTTCCTTGGCTTTTTTTGTCATGTCATTCAATAATAGATTTTCTCACTAATTACATAAATAAATGTAAATGGTGGAAACCTGATTATTTGGGCAACCGAGATGTTACATATATTCTTTGCAAATTATTTTGAACAACTTTGACCTATATTTCTGTGTATTTTTTTCTTCTTAATCCGTCGGGCCTTATTTCATCTTACTTTCAAATAACATTTTTAACACTTTATTATTTATGTTTGGGACAACAATTTTTTTTTTTTTTAACTATCATATTTTTAATAGATGCCCTACAATATGGAACACGAGAACATTTTCAAATATCTTTAATATCCATGTTAGATGTAGGCATATCTTCTAAATGCACCGATAAATGTTTATCACTCTTAAAATTATGTATTAATTATTTCAGAAGCAAATTAACTTTTGTCATAGACCCAACATGGCCTGATACGATTCAAACATGTGATTGACACGCTTAAGATGTTCATGGAATGTGAAATATATTACATTCGAGATTTCCCGACCTTCATGTCTGTCAGCACTAACTGATAGGACTCACACCAGAACTCTTCTTCTTTCGCTTCGTTCCTAGCTCTTTCAGCGTGTCTCAAGTTCTCTTCATTATATGAAGGTGTGCGTGATATTCTCTTCGGTGTTCAAGCTCTTGCTCCTCCATTGTCGCCCTTGCATTTTTCCTTTTACATGAAACCTGTGCTCCTCAGTCAGCATAGCTCTATTTTCTTGCTTTTGCAAAGTTTCCAGACTTATTTTTTTATTTGCATCCAACAATGCTTGTACCCACAACTCTGTTTCAATATAGCATCATTGACATACTTGCTCATGAGTTTCACTAGACTCTCATTATGTACCTACTTTGTAGAACTCAAGCTTGTTCTACTTTTTACAAATATGTTAACATTTTTTTTTCATTAAGTATTCTTAATAGGTTGAAGGGATTGAGAGCCATTTAATTTTTAATTTAAAAGGTTATTTATTATTTGAAAATGGCTCAAGTGAAAACATAATAGAAATTTTATATTTATACTAATAATTTATAAACTTTAACATTGTGACCATAATGTGTCATGTCCTATTTTTTACAATTATATTGTGTCATTGTTTTGTGTCAGGATATCTATATTTATGCTTTATAAGCTACAATTTTTTATCCGGTATAATCATTTCTTAATTTATTTTTTAAAGTTCTATCACATAGATGTCATAACATTCTCATTTCAATCATGCATTTTAGCTAATATAATTACTTCATTTTGTCCCTATGAATTATATTCTTCAGTTGCAGAGGATGGCAATCATTTCTGAACAAGAATGTTAAATGAATTATTAGCAAGTAACCTACTGAAAAGGTGTTAAACATGCATATTATAAATCTCATATTGAGCTACGTATTGCGCAAAATGGAATATTATAAACATAATTAGTTTTAAGTTTTATAAATTATGTTGAAAGTTGTCTTGTAATGACTATGCCCCCTTTATAAAGAAAAAATCTGGGCTGCTGAAAAATAATTAATATGCATTCTAATATCTAGAGAGAGAGAGAGAGTTCAGAAAAAGACTGAAATTATGAAGGTTAACTTTCTGAGTCTAAATGCTTTCTTTTGAGTAGATTTAAAATTGAATGCATGAATTTAATTTTAGTAGTAGTAGATCTAGTGGCGGGGTTGTAACAATGGGCGGTCAAGTCATTAAAAGGAGTAAACATTTTAGATATTTCGGGGCTATTGTTGAAATGATGGCGATATAGATGGGGATGTTATTAGTAGAATTTAAAAGTAGAGGAATGCATCGGGCCTATTGTGTGATAGAAAAGTACCTCTTAAACTCGAAAGGAAAATTTTATGTGATGGTGGTGAGACATGTAATGTTTTATGGCACAGAATGTCGGCCTGTAAAAGAGGAGCGCTTATTGCGTACGGACACCGCACGCAAATTTGCATGCGCATGCGGTGTTCGATTTGAACCTTTGAAATACATCTTTTTGCTTATTTTATTGTTAGAGTGGGGCCCGCACTAAATTTTTGACGGTCCAAATCGGACACCGCACGTAAATTTTGCGTGTGGTGTCCGCACACAGTAATTTTTAATAAAAGAGAAGCATAAAATCAAGTATTGCTGACATGGGAATGCTTAGGTGGATGAGTGGTTTTACACTTACAGATAAAATACAAAACAATAATAGCTATGAAAGGGTTGGAAACAAGATTAGAGAGAGTCGTTTTAGATGATTTGTTCATGTTGACCACTGACCATTTGATGACCCAATTAGCAGATTAGTTTTAGATTTGACTTGTGTTAAAAAAGTTAGAGGTAGACCATAAAGGACTTGGGCATATTATATGAAAAAATGATCTAAATTTATTATAATTAAACGAAAATATGACACTTAATAGGACATAATGGAGAAAAAGGATTTATCTATCTAGCCCCATTTAGTAGGATAAAGGTTTGTTGTTGTTGCTAATGTTGTTATTGTATCTAGTCTAATATCTAAAGAACTAATGATTGATATCTAGCAGTCTTACAAAGCTTTAAAAAAATGAAAAATGTATATATATATATATATATAGAGATTTATATATATATTTATATATATATATATAGAGAGAGAGAGAGAGAGAGAGAGGAGCGTGAGTAAACAATCCTGAAGCCTGATGCTCAAAAATCATATTGCTAGCTATGAAGTTTACATGCATTCCACATAACCCTTATGTATTTATATATCTAACACTAGAGCTTACATATTTTCATTTATAACACATTAGTGTCATGAACCTATGTATGGAAAGGTGTATTTCACTTTTTAAGCAAGATTGGTATTTTTTTATATGATATTAATGATTTGATTGTTTGCATGTTAATACCAAAGTTCAGGTGTGTAAATATATATAACAATTGTGTGATATGTATGTAAATGCTCTTCAATCATAGTTGAATAATTTATTTATTTATTTTTTTAATGTTTGCAGGTTACTAATTTTCTGGGACAGCTGCTTGGCTCTTCATGGTCACCCATGTAAAATTTCTTATTGCAGAAATATATATATATATTTCTCTTGAAATTATTTGGCTAAGTTCATTTAAAGGTATTGCAGATTACAAGAGCAGAAGCAGCCTACAGGCAAGTTCTCAACCACAATGTTTGGGAAATTAATTAGGTTGACTATTTTAATAATATTATGCACTGTTGGAGTTAGATTTAAAATATGTATTTTTGTCTTAGAGGTTGGTGTATAGGCTATGTTTTTCTTTGTAAAATAAAAAATAAAAAAAAAATAAAAAAGGATTTAGTTTTATGTGCACATTTTACTTGAATTTAGTTTTGGGGCATTTACATGCATACTACTCGATTCCTAACAGACGTCGGTGTTTCGGCGGCAATGTATAGTCGACTGGTTTCATTCAAAAAAGGGGTTGCACGTCAAAAACAGTTAGTTTTTTTTTGGAGCGGGTTTCATTGTTCTAGTTTTTTATACATTTATGTCATTCAAATCTTTCATATCAAATCAAACATATCAGTAGATATGTAAATACATAGGAATTGATTGGTATATATGTAAATCTTTCTTTAATATCATAGGAAAAGGGGACTTATTGAATAATTTTATATCCAAAAAAATACTGATTATTTTATTTTTTGCACATATAAAATTTCTATCTTATTTGTATGCAATTTTAAATTTCTACAACATTTTTTTGCAAACATAAAATTATTACATTTTTATTTGATATCATTTAATTGATGAAAGTTCTATCATTATATGTAAATAAAAGTTGTATGTGAAGAAACCATTTATTAAAAAAAAATTAATAAAAATATCTTGAAATTCACTCTCTAAAAATGCAATATAAAATTTATATTGCATTTTTTACAATAGAACATTAGTACAAACTAGTTCTTATTTTATTTTATCACTATAATGATGTAATATGTGATAGGGTTACAATATGAATATTCCAATTAATTAAAGCTCTAATATGATTATCTTTTATAATATTGAACCACTTATAATTTATATAAGAAGTTTAATGTTATGTGGTGTTGAAGTGTTAATAATTCTTAATACCAAGATTATATAGGAAAATTGTTTATACACTTCTACCATGATTATGTTAGATTGTAAAGTACCATACATTAGATATGATAATAAAATATTTATAATGTAATAACTAACTTAGGGTTTATTTGGGGCGTTGGTGCGATGACGGAGTGAGATTGCACTACAGTTTGGTCTGTTTAGGTAAACTGTGTTTTTGCAGCTTTTTTTCAAAAATCTGTCGTTGAAATCTGTGTTTTCTCATCGCTTATGACTGTGTTGTGACAGCTTTCTAACTGCAATCTGACTTTTTCAAAAAAAAAAAAGTTGTAATAGCCACCACAACTTTTGAGAATCAGATTATTATTCAGCAGCTGCGCAGTTGCTTTTTAATAAGCTGCAGATACCCCAAACAAACATTTGAGCATAAATATTTTTAAGCAAAAATAGCAAATAACACAAAATGTGCTTTAATTATGGCTTGTTATTTTATGTAAGCAATGGTATACATTACTTTGCATATGTAGACATATATTATGAATAAAAATTATGTAATTGAACAAATGATATGCTTACAATGAATGAATGTCTAAATTAATGATTCATGGATGGTTAAATCAAAACATTATCCATGTAGGAAGGCAATCTAATGAGTTTATTTAAAAAGATTGGAAGAGAGCAAGAAAAGAGTTCTCTATATCGTACCTTGATCCAGCTTTTGCACAACTAGCGCAAGTGCACGTGTCATTTAAGTGCTATAAAGGTCTAGAGTCCAAAATTGTTCTCATGCTGAATGATGTAAAGCAACTTTTAGAAAACTAAATATTAGTTTTCAAAACCCTAACTTCTACTTAAATTATTAAAATTATGTATTAATGAAAATTTTTAAAAAGATAAAATTCTAAACAAGTTCATAGCCACTACAATTTATTAAATGAAATTGGAATAAGTGTGAACAAGTATTTACAATAAAAGCTTAACACAAATTCATAATTAGATAAAAATTAAAAAGGAAAATTCACATATCAAAATTAAAGAGCAATTAGCCAAACATGATTCAATACATAAATGGATGAAATCTTTTCATTCATTCCAATAGTGAGAAAGAAACATAAATTTAATGTCATGAAGGCCTTAGTTAGCACACCCACCGGAGCTAGCTCATGTTAGCCTTAATGACTTTTTCTTGAACAATGTCACTAGGTCCTAGAGATGCCTTGTTACATATTCAAATCACCAATTTGCTGTATCATTGAAATTTCTTGCAAAAATAATACAAAAATGAGTAAAATTAAAAAAAATGTTCAATTATACTAAAAACTAAAATTTCTAAAGCTAAAATGTTACTTAGTTTGGCTTGTAGAAGTATTTCCTTTCTCGCAAAGATGAGATCATATAGTATCTTTTTTTAGTCGACCAAATTAGCATTCGTAAGTGTGCACTGTTTGAGAAATTTAAGAAAAAATCTCAACGATAGAGAAATTTTATGTTGTTGTCAGTATAATTTTGATAAATTTAGCTAGAATCTCAAAACACTTCATCAAATGTCCACATTTATTCCCTTGATCACAAATATTTTGAGAAAAAGTCTCAGCGATAGAGAAATTTTATGTTGTTGTTAGTATAATTTTGATGAATTTAGCTAGAATCTCAAAACACTTCATCGAATGTCCACATTTATTCCCTTGATCACAAATATTTTTTTAATATTTAAATCTTAATAATCTCATAATTAGATGATCTTTGGCTCATTGGATTCCCTCGTTGAGCAACTCAATTTAACTATAAGCAAAATAAACTGTAGTGATTATTTAGCCTTCTAATTAACACATAAAAATCTTTAACAATACTTTGAAGTATTTGATTTGAGTTATTTGAAACTGGATTGGATCACTTTTACCATCATTGGTTAGTTTTTTTTTTGAGATGTTTAGTTTTACTATAAACTTGTTGAAATTGGAGCCTAAATGAATTCATTTTAGCTTGAACTCATTTCATGAAAACTATAAGAGTTTCTTTATGTAGAAGCCCAATATGGCTTATTCCTATTAACTTCTACTGACAAGTTAAGGAAAATATCTCTTAATTATATCTTGTTGATATCTCTAAGGAGATTTTCTTAATAATTCATTGTCTAATTATCATAATTGGAACATATGTTGATTATGATTTTTTTGATTGTATGTTCTGCCAATATTTAAACTTGTGAGCTAAATGGCAAAGGCAAGCCCATGGCTTCAAGCTAAAGCCAATCTATAGATAAAACATTAATGCACCCTCTATAGTATGGTTCAAATATCTCACTACTATGAGATCGTCCCTTAAGACAGGCGTTAATGCTTATTTTTTCCCTTAGTATGCATTTAAATTTATTAGGTTTGCCTATTAAAACATCCATTAAGCCTCCCTCTTTTAAGACCTATATATATTATAAGAAATATATTTTCTCTATCTTGATTATATCTAATTATAATATTGTTACTTCAAATGGTTGATCTTTCCAACCAAATCTCTTCATTCTTTGAACTTGGTGAATCATCAATATTGAGTTCTAAATCAAGATTTGCTCAAGATCTCACAAAGGCTAAAATGTTGAAGTGACTATTGAAAATGAATAAATATCTAATTAACAATCTTAAGTTAACCAAGATTTTTTCAAAAATTTTAGGAGTACAAATAAACATTTTGAAGAAAAATCAAAGCAAGACTAATCAAAACTTGCAGCATTGTTTGAAACAAAAATTAAAAAAATTAAAAAAAATAAAATATTACATTTATAAAGTTACTTGGTTGACTCAAAGATACGATTTGAAGAAAAAAAATGTCACTTTTAATCTTTAAAAGTCAAATGTCAAATTAGAAAACCAGATTAAATCTTAAAAAGTAAAAGAAAAGCTCTCCTATTAAAACTATGTGATACATATCTTTTGAAATGTTCTCTCTCTTTAATATGATGTGCTAGGAGAAGTGATGAAATAATTGGATTGAGTTCTTAAAGTTATTTGAGAAAAAACTTGTGTTAAAGTAATAAAGTAAATACCATGTAGGTTAAGGAAATATTCAACAATATAAATTTTGAATCTTTCTTAGTTAGATGATTGAATATCATATTAAGAATAATATGTTATTTCAAAAGATGATAATACTATTGAAAAATAGATTCAGCTATTAAATTAAAATTTTGAAATTTATGGGTTTGCATGAATCAAAGATTTTTCCACTACTTGATTTGGGCAATATATGGTTTTTTTTTTTATTATTTTGAGGTAGAATAACACTATACAAGCAACCGAGTATTAGTGATTATCCTTTAAAAATACTAGTGACTCATATTTATAAAAATTTCAAAATTTAGTTATCAAGACTTTTGTTTTAAAATTTTAATTAGGAAAGAAAAAAATGGAACAATTATTTTCATATGCTAAAAAGTGGTAAGATCGATGATTTAAACCCTACTTGAACCTAATTCAAACCTCCTCTCCTCTCTATGGTTTGAATTACTTAAATTAATTCCAAACCATTTGAGCGTTTTTGAATTTGAGCAAGCTCTAACTCATTTTAATTGGTTCAAATTTGAAAAAAAAATTAGACCTAATTTCAAAGTCCTTTGACTTAAGAAAATAGCCCATTAATATTTGAGATTATCCCTTATTAGGGGTAATCTCTTATTGTAAATATTAAAGTAATTGTCCAAAAATTTAGAATGCTTGAAAGCAAAACAAAAAATATTTTGCCCTTTATAAATATGCATGATTTTCCTTTTAATAATTAACATAAACATTATAGTTAAAATTAATAATTAAATTATTATGAAAATTGAAAATATTTAAAGTAAATGTTGTTTTAGTTTTAATAAAAACTAAAACAATAATTTTCTTCAACTATCATATTCAAAGAAAATTAATTATGAAACACCTTTAGATAACATTTTAAAATGATAATTAGAAGTATAACTTTATAAAAGAATTTGGTGACTATCTTTGAAACAAAAATTAAAAAAAAATCTAATTTACTGAGCTTATAATTAATATTTAAGCATTTGTTAGTGCTTCTCTAATGTTTCTTTGATTTTCTTCCTTAATATAATTTTTAATATTTTTTGCAATGGTACATATATTATAGAAAATCATTTTAATATTATATGCCCTAAAACTCAAATAAGATGGTCACATAATAGGAGCATGCATTTTGGGTTACATAGTTAAAGCTTTTTAAAATAACAACTATCATTAAGTTATATAAATTTAGGAACAAAGCGTGAGTCTATCACTCAAAGTCGACTTCATTCTTTAGATAAATGCTATAATTGGATTCTTGCCATATAATTATTAAAGTTTCTATATAACTCAACTCTTTTGCAAGTTTTATGAGCTACCTAATATTTTTAATGACAAATATTTGCTTTTAACTTACCTATGATATTCATTATGACATGATGGGTGCAAACTCTATGATATACGTTTAGAAAAATTTCTAATAAAAATATTATGGATAACTCTTTCATTCTAATCATGAAATACATCCATGATTTATTTTTTCCAAATCAAGTATTATAAATATTACAACACAAATGTAAATATTAATGCCATACTCATTGTCATAAGCAAAATATCTTCATTTTTTGTATTAAAAAACATTTAATTCATATTTAACATTGGGCGACATACATTCTTAAAATTTTAGATATAACACTTACAAAAACGTAAATATACCTATAACATTCTTCATTTTCAAGCTAAAGATCAATAATTGTTATATTTTTTATTTTTAGCACAATGTTATAAGATGATAGCTTATGCAAGAATGCACTGAGGGTTTCTCTTGTGTAAGTGAAAGTTTGCTCATGGGACGCTTAGGTTTTCTCAGCATAAAAATGAATGTCTTAATCTCTCTTTATGCCTTATATGATTATCATTAACTTCAATTTATGATTAAATATGAGCCATTTTGAGCTTCTTAGTAATTTTCTTATCTAATATTCAAAGTGTAAGAGTTTTTTCATTCATGTATCCCAATCAAGACAATCTAGAACATATTAGAGTTTGCCAATTACATGGCTCATATACTGTATAAATATTATTAGTAATGCAATAAATATTGCACACAAATAAACACACACACACACACACAAAGTATTCATATGTTCTTCATAACTAAATTGATGTTGTTAGCCTAAGGTGCATGAAAGATCAAATGACCTCACATGTTTACTAGTTTTAGGCAAGTTACAAAATCAAGGTGCATTGTCTAATGTACACTTTTATATTGAAGCATTCTTGAAGCAAGTATCTTTGCACAATTCTAAATGAGGTATGCCCTCATCATTACCCAAACCAAAACATGGTGGCATGTTGATTAATTTTTCATCTTTCTTATTTGCACAAAAAAAAAAATTATAATTAAAATCTTATTGGGAGCAATAATCACACATTGAGATATTGATGTTTAATGGATATGAAAGCTCGTTAATTTAAGAAAAAAATAAGATCATAATATTTTAGTAGCTTTGTTGAAGGAATTTAAATTGTGGACTATGCTCCCCCAAAGTGATACATCACTTCTAAACTCAATTCTAAATTGAAAGTAAACTTATTTTTATCAATATTTATCAATATGTCATTCAACCTTTGCTTCATTTTATTGTAAACATTCAACAAACTTGGCTATATTCATTTTTTAGTTTTCTTTGTATGACACATGATAAATGATTCTTATTCCAAATTATAAGCATGATTAACACGTGTATACCTAATTATCTTTTAGATCTTCATCAATCACAGTGCTTTTCCGTGCATGACTTATGGAGGAGTTAACAAAAAACTCTGTCAAATTAGTAGATTCAAGTTTAAAGCACACATTAACCATTAATTTATAACTTAATTTTTTTTTAAAGCTCAACTTCTCAAAAGAAAAAAAAAAGACAATTTTTCTTATTATTATTAAATGGATAATTAGTTGTTTACTTATACTAAAAATCTAAATTTCCTTTCGTCTTCTCTCACCTCCGTAGGTGAGGTGAGTTTCATTAGCCCTTTCTTTGTTCCATGGTTTCGCTCCACGAAGTCGGCAAGTTGCGAAAGCGATAGAGGGGATGAAGCATCCATGAAAGTGGACTTGATCTTCAGTAGCTCATTCAATTTTGCCGATTTTTGATCTGAATCTTTGCCTATTTCATCCAAGGTTTGAAAGAATTTCATCTTTTTAGAGTTTGCGATAGGGTTAGAAGTCTGTTTTTCTATGAATTGTAATTGTTCAGGATCGATTGACGCGATTCCTTATAATTTCGTTTTCGCGAAGGGTTCTGGGGGGTATGAAGAAGCTCCTTTTAGGGTTTGATGAATTAGTTTGAAATTTCTGGTTGATTCTTGGAGCGGGGAAGTTCTTATGAACATTTTCAATTTTATAGGATTCATTCATTTGGGTTGCCCTAGTTTATTTACTTATTGGTATTTCTCCTTTTTGGCCATTGGGAAGTAAGGTTTTGGAGATTTTGAAGATGGATGAGACAGTGAAGATAGAGAACCTTCAATCCGCTGCGGCATTTGTGGAAGGGGGAATCCAGGATGCATGTGATGATTCGTGCAGCATTTGTCTTGAGTCTTTCTGTGACAGCAATCCTGCAACTGTATGAAGCTTTATATTTGTTTTTGAAAATCTTGTTTATTTCTCTCTTTTGTATTCTTTGTGCTGATAAAGTTTTGGTTTTTAGGCGACTAGCTGCAAGCATGAGTTCCATATTCAATGCATTCTTGAATGGTATTGGCCTCTCATCTTTCCTGTTTAAAATCAGTATTGATAATTTCTACCAATGTATTTTTGGGTTGGCAGTTTCAGAATTTTTTTTTTTTGAACTGTCTATTTTTAGTAAAGAGAACTCTGTGTAGGGTGTAGTTGAGTCAAGCTAAATCATGTGCCTGCTCGGACTTGGCTTGATAAGTGGCTTGTGAATTGAGCTCAATGAGCTAATAAGTTAAAAGCTTTAACTAACCCCAATTTAACTCGTTCGCTCGTGAGTTAGTTTGTTTAAAAATAACTAATATAAAATATACTCAAAATTCAAGAATGTATCTTCGAAGTATTATTATTAATGTTAAAAAAATGAAAGTATACATTTTATATCATATGATTTCTTATTATTTATGTTCTAAATGCTCATTCTATTTGTCATTTTATTACAACACTAGTTTGAATAAATATTATTTTCTCTCTTTTATAATAATCAAGTTGGCTTGTGGATCGTCTCAAAATTGTAGAATAAAACATGAGCTCGATTTATTTACCAAGCTCAAGACAAGGATGACTCGAGCTCAACTCGGCTCACATCCCTAACTTTGAGAATATTCTAGTGGACATGTTGCTATTATTCATGTTTTCCAAGATTGTTTTCTGATTGAACTAAACATTTATTTGTCATTTACGTTCTGTTGTAAAAGAATATACATTCTTTTTTTTTTTTTTATTCACTTAAGAAAGTTTAAATTCTACGAATTTGACATGTTTGTACCATTGGAAAGCAATCCTTGTTTTATTCTCTTTTGTTGTTTAGTTTTTTTAAGTGTCTCAGGTCATCATCCTCACATTCTAATGCAATGTCACAACGTATTTATTTGCAGATCGAGCATAGTAGCATGTGGAAAATGCTTTTGTTGTAGTTATGTCTCTTTGGAGAAACTACACTTGAACACTCGGGGGCTATTTGGTTGTAGGATTTGAGCAGAATTTAATCTAAACCCTGTCAACAACAAAAATCACAACTTTAAATTCTACATCTTAAATCTTATTTCTCCTCCATTTTGCCTTAAATCCAGATTTAGTAAATTCAGCTGGAAGATGGATGTACCCGACACAAACGGTGTCCGCACAAATAGTAATAGAATGAGAGATGCAATGAGAGTGTAACAAACATGAGCCCGATATGTCTTTCAAGTAGTGGAGGGATCCGATGGGCAGTTGTGAGGTGCTAAAAAATTCTAGCTTTTTGGACTCGGTGACAATGAGAGTAGGTAAAATATCCAATGGAGTCGGGAAAGGAACGGTGTTAAAAAATTCTAGCTCCCCCTCACCCGAGGTAATTTTAGGGAAGTATGGGACACTTTAAAAAAAGGAGATATCGACACTCACATAGAGTTTAATTGATAGGATTTGTTGGAGTTGAAGCGTGTGATGGGGTGGGAGGAAGGATGAGATAGACGGGAGTTAGTCGGCTAGGAGTGGAGTGGAAATTGGAGTTATACGGGAGTCTCGGAGATCTTTGTATGCCTCAATCCCGTTGTTGCCTTCCTAGCCAGCCTTTGCGACTTTATCGCAAGGGTTTCAGACGCGAGAGGAAGA
This sequence comes from Phalaenopsis equestris, assembly GCF_001263595.1. NCBI lineage: Eukaryota > Viridiplantae > Streptophyta > Magnoliopsida > Asparagales > Orchidaceae > Phalaenopsis > Phalaenopsis equestris. Next base: position 2,103,160 of record NW_018164444.1, read on the forward strand.
TGAAGTGGAAGGTAGGCGATGGTTCGGGCAAAATTGGGAGAGTAGAAGCAAGGTATGTGAGTTTTGCAGGCAAAAGAGGGGTAGGAGAAGATAGGTTTCAAAAATTAATTAACAATTAGTCATTAATAAATATAATATCAAGTTAATTATAATTTTTTTAATAGTTGATGCCAATTATGTATTAAGTTAGTTATAGTTATATAAATTTAATTGTAATTATTTTATAACTAATTAACATAAATTAAATTACATGTTAAATTTAAATAATTGATAAAACTTAATTATTAATTATTTTTAATAAATTGCTAATCAGTGATTAATTAATTAACAAGGTTTTTGCTTGGACAAATAAGTAGTTTAATAAATATTGTTAATAATTATTTATTTTAGTAAATAGTTAATTATTTATTAACATAATTAGAAATAAAATTTTAAATCAAATTTAGTTAGAATTAATAATTATATCATTAATATATAATATTAAATTCATATGTCAACTAATAGATTTGAAATCCTAAGATAAGTTGTTTTCATCGGATTTATTCGGATTTAACATCTGCAATATGCCAAATAGTTTTCAGGGTTTAAAGACCTCAGAATATTCTAAATATGAATTTATAGGATTTACTAAATCTTGTTTAAGTTAAATCCCACTTGCAACCAATAGTCTAATATCATGAAAGCAACTGGCATTATGTTACGTGATGGATCAAGATTTTGTTGCATGGTTTTCAGTTGGATTTGTCTATTGTTTTTATGTCGAGCATACCTTTCTGTTCTTTAATAACAGTAACTTCTTCATTGAAATCAAGCCTCTACTAATTCATGATAAAGTTTCATGTGCTATAACTGTTATTTCGTTTCATAAAGGCATACAATTGAAAATTGGCATGTATATGTTCAATGTTCTTATCTATTTATTCAGTTTTTTTCAATTATTATTATGTACCGCTGAATAGAATATTGATCAATCGAAACCTTCCTCATTTCTTTTTATGGAGAATAAAACCATTACACAATCCCAAGCATTGCCAAAGTGTAGATTTTTATCAACTCCATAAATTTAAATTGCAGATTTCATCTCAAATGCCTATTTCTTTTTTATTCTTATGATGACAATATTGGTTGCAGGTGTCAAAGAAGCTCCCAGTGTCCCATGTGCTGGCAACCCATTAGCTTGAAGGATTCCACTAGGTTCGTATATTTATGTTTGTATATTTATGTTCTTTTTATTCTTACGCGTGTTTTTCTGTTAAAATGATGAATTTGCCAGAAGTTTTACCTTGTGGTGCTTTATGCCAGCCAAGAGCTTCTGGAGGCTGTAGAAAGAGAGAGGAGTTTTAGGGTCAAACAAAATCATAATACTACTATTTTTCATCACCCAGCGCTCGGAGAGTTTGAACTGCAGCATGTAGAACTATTTTTCTTGCAGTTCTTGTTTTTCTTTTCACTTTTTGGTTGATATTTTTAATCTTTATCCTCTTTGATTGCAGCTACCAGTTGGTGCAACAGATTCTGATCTTGAAGAACGTATTATTCAACACTTAGCAGCCGCTGCTGCATTGCGTAGAGCGCATCATGGCGCTAGAAGAGGACTACGGAGCGGGTCTGGTTCTCAAGGCCGGTCACAATTTTTGGTTTTTTCATCACATCCCAACGCAGCTTCAGCTGCCTCTGTTTCTGCATCATCTGCTAATGAAGGAGAAGATGAACCAGCTTCTTCTACTTCTACTGCTGGGCAATCTGTGCTTGCTGTTACAGAAGACCAAACCCAGCAACAAAGCTCCTCAGTCGAATCAGATGGAGTTGTGGCCGATTCCAGGAATAATGCTGTTTCTGCCAGCAGCCCTGGTCTCAGTAACCTTTATTCCTCAAGGGAAAACCGGTTTGTTTTATCTTCTTTTTCATCTAATTTTCTTCTTATTGTTTTGACTATAAAATGGTCCTTTTTTGTTGCAGTTCTGTTGGTGAATCAACTCCTATCAGCCAAGATAGAGCAGGACCATCTGATTTTCAATCTTTCTCAGATTCGTTGAAATCTCGCCTTAATGCAGTTTCAATGAGGTGATATTTTTTTTCATTCTTATCCTTTTAATCTGGATCAATAGTTTTATACTTTTATTCTTCCTTAGATACAAGGAGTCTATTAGTAAAAGCACTAGAGGATGGAAGGAGAGGTTCTTTTCACGTAGTGCATCGATTTCTGATATTGGTTCGGAAGTGAGGAGAGAAGTTAATGCTGGGATTGCTACTGTTTCGCGCATGATGGAGCGAATTGACATGAGAGACAATTCTTCCGCTGCAACATCTAGTGCTTCCACGCCGGACATTTCTGAACATTCTGAAGTTGGATCTAGTAATGAGAGAGTTAATGATGGCCCATCACCTTCTTGTGCTGCTAGTTCTGGTTCAAATTGAGTTATCCCCACAAAAGTTGCACATTTTTGTGTGGTTATTGCAGGTATGAAACAATTTGTGTGCTAATGTTTGGCCCTAACCTCTATTTACAATTTGATTTCTTGAAAGTTCTTAGTAAATCTTGTTGAAAGTCATAAGACTTGATCACAGACATCTAGTAATAAAAATCCATAGTAAAAAAAAAGCCAATGCAGACTTGGTCAAGGGGAGCCAAATAAAAGCTGTAGGAAGAGGGTCATCAAACAGGAAGTTCTAAGAGTAGCATGCAAGAAAGTTGTTGGCAGAGAATTTACTGGATAGAAATCGCTGGAGGATGCCCCCGGAGAGAAATTTAGAAGTGGAGAATCTGCTTGTTGTAAGAGTAGAATGATTTGAAACACCTGTATGACACCAAAAATAGTTACAACTAAGTCATTGAGCAGATAGAACAAGGTTTAATTTGGATTATTGTTTTGAGAGCAGGAAATTGTTGTCTAATTAAATGAAGAAACTAAAAAAATTCAAAGTAAGAAGAAGAAAATGTAAGCACTAGGAAACCCTATACTTGGATTCGGTCGCCCCATTGCCAGTGGGGCTCCTAGGCGCCCATCCAAAAGTTTCCAGGGTGGAAACTCAGCGCTCAAAAGGACACAACCGTATTTGGGGTTGCTCACAACACCGAGCGTCCGGAAACTAAGCACCTGAGGGTGGTGCCTTGGTGCCAGAAGCAATTTTTTCTGCAGTTTGGGATTTAAAGGCTTCGACTTGGACGTGAGAACTAGTTTTTACTAGTTTTTCTGAAGTTCTCTCTGGTGTGTACGTGAAGTACTTTTTTCTGTCGCGCGTGAAGTTCTCTCTGGTGTGTACGTGAAGTACTTTTTGCGAATGAGCATTTGGTGTGTGTCATTTGTGAATTTTCTTTTGTGCCAAAAATAATTAAGGAGCATCCCAACGTATTGATTGAGTTACAAAAGAGTGGAGAGGCTTGAGTGCATTGTAATATGTACATTCTCCCTATTTTCATAATGGATTTTTTTGGTGTGGTGTGCTCCATAGTTTTTTCACGTTCTCAAGTTTTCCATGTTAAATCTTGGTGTGCTTTGGATTTTTTTCTGGAATTACTTGTCTATGTACTTCTATTCAAATATTTTGTTTTGGACCTCTCGAACCAGTGTTTCACACTTATCTTAACCTCTTTACAAGTTGTATTACAAGTGGTATCAGAGCGGGATTTTCTGAAGATCTTTGATTCTAGTGAAAGTAGTGACCGATGAAGCAATGTATATGATGGAGAACTTCAACGGTTCTAACTTTGCTTTTTGGAAAATACAAATTGAAAATTTATCATATAAAAAAACTGTATGTGCCATTAAAAGCAACCATCAAGAAGTTTAAATAAAGCAATCACCAAGAAGTTTAAAGAATTGACTCTGGAAGAATAGGAAGTGCTTGATCAAACAACACTTGGTTTAATCTGACTTTCATTTTCCTCATCTGTTGCTTTTAACATTGTGAATGAGAAAACTGCAGTAGATCTCATGGTTGTATTAACAAGGATGTATGAGAAGCCTTCCGTATCAAATAATGTTTTTCTTTTAAAGAGATTATTCAATATGAAATGGTAGATGGTAGTTCAGTGGTTGAGCACTCGAATAACTTGAATGCTATGACTAATTAATTGTGTTCTATGGGTATCAAGTTTGTTGGTAAGTTTATGACACTATTATTTCTATCTTCATTATAGACAGTTGGGATAGACTAGTCAAGACGGTAAATAACAATTCGGGTAATATGAAAATAAACCTTGATGGCATTGTGGGGTTAGTACTGATGAAGAATGTTGTGAGAAGGTGAGCTGTGAAACTTCAAATTCTATGTTGAATGTTGAAAATAAAATAAATTGGATAGGAACACAGGCAAAGACAGATACAAGGCCAAGAGAGGAAAGTCCTGGTCAGGGAAACAAAAAGGCAGAGGTGAATGTTGGAATTACGTGAAGAAATATTACTTTAAAAAGTACTGAAAAGCTCTGAATGAAGAATATCGCAACAAGGTGAGTCAAGAAACTTCAAATTCGGCATTGAATGTTGAAAACAAAGTAAATGGGATAAAAACACTGTCAAAGACCCAGATTCAAGGCCAAGAGAGGAAAGTTCTGGTTAGGGAAAGAAAAAGGCAAAGGTGACTGCTAGAACTGTGGGAAGAAACATCTCCACAGATGAAATCCAAGGTAAAACTTCAAATATCACTTTAAAAAGTACTGCAAAGCTCTTAAGAAGGTTGATGGTGGAGGCTCAGATAGAATGCTTTCTACAAATGTCTCCATAGATGAAATTCAAGGTGGCTCCATAATTTTGTCCTTTGATATTACTGAATCTTGTATAGTGGTTTTTCAAGCGTGCCCCAATGAAAAGTGTTTAACAAATAAAAGCTATACTGAAATTGATCTAGATAATGCGTATTTGGGAGATAATAAGGCTCAGAGTATTGTTGGAAATGGTGATGTGGATATCACATTTTCTAATGGAACTATCTGAATGCTCAATGAATTTCGGTATGTTCTATATTTAAAGAGAAATTTGATCTCGGTCAGCCAACTTGTAAGGTCAGGATATGTGATTATGTTCGTAGGTGATTCGTTAGAGTTGACCAGCGGAGCAAGAATGATGGCTCGAGACAGAATTAAAGACACTTTTGACTTGATCAATGAGATGTTTGAATTCATTGATGTAGTTGTAATAAAGATCGATGCATGTTTTTGGCATCATAGATTTGGCCATATTAGTGACAAATATATGAAGTCCCTGATTTCTAATAACAAATTTCATGGTTTAAAATCTATAGAGTTAGATTTTTGTGAAGATTGTTTCTGTGGCAATCAAAAGAAGATTATTTTCTTTAAAAGTGAGTCAAAGGTGGAGTCTAAAAAGCTGGAGTTAATGCTCACTGATGTATGAGGTCCTACTCCTGTTCAATCTATTGAAGGTATGAGTGTACTTGAAACACAACTATGATGTGTTTAAATAGTGAAAGGTCATGGTTGAGGATGAAAAAGGCCTCAGTTAAAGTATCTTAGATAAGATAATAGTGGTGAGTATATTAGTCAGAGTTTCAGCCTAATGTGCATCAGAAGGAATCAAACATGTGTTCACAGTTCTAAGGACACCACAACAAAATGTGTGGCTGAACAAATGAATTGGACCATCACAGACCGTGCAAGGAGTATAAGATTGCATGTAGACTTGCCAAAAAATTTTGGTCAACAACAGTGAATACTGCAGTTTATCTAATAAATTTTTATCCATTAGTACCTTTAAATGAAGGCTTACTTGAAGAAGTCTGGAATAATAAAGAGGCAAATCTATCTCGCATGCTTTGTTGTTCATTGTATGTTCATGTTGATGCAAAAGTCAGAAGTAAGTTAGATTCAAAATTAGTCAAGTACACTTTTTTGGGTATAACTCGGATGAATGTAGGTATAAATTTTGGCATTATCAAAATCATAAATTCATTAGAAGTAGAGATGTTTCTTTTAATAAAATGAAAATAGATAAGGACAGGAATTGAGTTAAGATTGTGCGGAATTCAGAATTGTTCATCAGTTACTTCTGAAGTTTTCAAATATATTGAGATAAAAGATATTGGGGATCTTGAAGATTGGGAGAGGAGGTGTGCTCAATCTGATGAAGCACAATAAGTTTCTCAATCATCTGTTGCCGAAGTCAGTAGGTCCAACAGAGTCACAAGACTGGTATGAAAGTATTTTCCTTATTTGTACTATCTTTTGTTAACTAATAAGTAGCCACTCAAGTTGAAGACTCAAGATAGTGGGAGTTTGCGATATATGATGAGATGCGGTCATTGAATTCAAATCAGACGAGATTTGATAGAACTACCATATGGCAAAAAGGCACTGCACAAGTGAATTTACAAGCTGAAAGAAGAGTTTTATTGTAGCAAACACTACATGGCAAAGCTTGTCGTGAAAAGTTTTCAGCAAAAGGAGCGGGATACTCAAAGATACTTTCTTCAAAAGTTAATAACTATTAGAGTTGTGTTGAGCTTAGTAGTAAAGAAAAAATTACATGTGGAGCAGATAAATGTGATGACAACTTTCTTGCATGGTGACTTGGAAGAAGAGTTGTATATGGTTCAACCACAGGGATATAAAGTTCATGGAAAATAATGAATGATCGGTAGATTGAACCAAGAGTCTTTATGAGTTGAAGCAGACACCATGATAATGGTACATGTGGTTTGACAGGTTTATGTCAGATAATGGGCACACGAAGTGCCATACAGATCGTTGTTGTTTCGTAAAAAATTTTGGTAGTTATTTTATCATTGTACTGTTGTTTATGGATGTCATGCTGATTTCAGGAGCAGATATGGAGAAGATCAGAGACTTGAAGGTGCAATTATTAAGAGAGTTTGAGATGAATGATTTATGTCTAACCATGAAGATCAGCGATATAATAATCGACAGATAAATGTTTATAAGGTCCTAACAGGTTCAACATGAGTGAGGTAAGACTAGTTTGCACCTCCTTAAGTAGTCATTCCAAACTATCTAAGGAAAAAGTTTGAAACAGAGCAAGCACAAATGAAAAGAACTTTATATGCTTGAGCAGTTAGAAGTTTGATGTATGTGATGATATGTATAAGACTAGATATTGCTAATCAGAGAAACATCATTGGGAGACGGTGAAGTGGATTCTTAGATATTTGAGAGGAGCAATCAACATGACATTTTGTTTTTTAAGTGTAGGAATTATTCTATAGGGATTTGTAGATTCAGATCTGGTAGAAGATATCGATGGTAGAAGAATTACGACAGGATATATCTTCATATTATGGACTGTAAGTTAGACTTTCAGGTTGTAGAAGATTGTTACACTTTCATCTACAAAAGTTGGGTACATTGTTACTACTGAGGCTAGCAAAAAATTGATTTAATTGCAGAGATTTATGGAAGAATTGGGTAAGCAACAGGGGATTGGAAAGTTTCATGTGACAGCATGAGTATTATTTATCTAGCCAAGAATATTATTTTTCGTGCTAGGACGAAGCACATTCAACTAAGGTATAATCTTTGGGGAAGACCCATTTGCACCCAACAATTTGCCTTCCCTCTTGGCAGATCAACTAACTATCGCTTGCCATTTTTTTCAAGAGCTTTCATCTCTTTAAGAATAACCTCTTATGAAATTTCAGAGCATCTTGCACAAATATTAGAAATTTTCATACTATATAATAGTGAGGTAAAAACACGAAAACGGGTGAGAAATTTTAGGATGATGAATGTTGAGTGGAAGACCTCACACCCTTACAAGCAAGAATGATAAGATTAGAATCATTAGACTTAGATTGAAACTAAACTTAGATTTAGGGCTAGAAGACTCAAAACTTGAAGATGAAAGTGGATTGAATATAAGATAAAGGCTCAATGAAGACATTACATGGATGGTTTGTGGATTCTGGGTAGTGCAAATAATTTATAAACCATTTCTTTTGAGTTGTTGTTTGGCGTGATAGATAATTTCAAATAGTATCAATGTTGTGTTTTTTTTCTCTCTTTTTATTCCTTATTAGTTGTATAGGATCATGAACATCATAAGATAATACTGTTTGAAGGCCCGAGTTATTTTTTAATATCTAAAAAATTTCACCTACTTTTTTCTGATATAATATAGTTTGGACTTTTCAGATTGAACAATCAAGGTTGGGGATATATTATTTTGTAAATCTTCTATTTGGAAAAGATCCTGTAAAGCATTAGTTAAATTTTTCTTTTGTTCCCCCTTGGACATGAGGTGGGGTAAAGGGGGGTAATTAAAAAAAAAAAA
>NW_018164444.1:2111846-2114578 GCF_001263595.1 Phalaenopsis equestris
TTGTACCATAGTGTAAAATTTTTTTTAATTTATTTTCACGTTTTTTTTTTTTTCATTAGATGAATTCAACTTAATCTTGTGTGATCATTAGTAAATGTCACAAAAAAATTTTTTTTCTGGAATATGTAAGAGTTCTAGAAGGGTCTCAAACATCATTATGAATCAAAGTAAATGACATGGTTGGTTTGTAAGGTTGGGGCAAAAAATGCACAATGATATTTGGCAAATTGATGAACTTTACATTGAAAAGAAATGTATTTTTATTCTGAAATGAATTAGAAAATAAATATCTTAAATATTGAAAAATAGGTTGAACTAACTTATAATGTCATAACATAATATCATTATCTTTGAATACATAAACAAAATTTAAACAAATAATTTGTTATTGTCTACTCGAGTTAAGTTTGTTTTCAAAATAGTCTATATTTTTCCTTAGTTTTGTTAATATTTTTCCGGTGGTCAATTCCTAAAACTTACAATGAGTAGAAATTAATTTAATAATGACGGTTAGAGTTAATTTTACTAATTGACAATAAGTTACTAGACAATTTGATAATATGGAGCACATCATAAAGTGTTAACACTAGAGTGAGTTTGACAATTTCTATCCCAATAATTACCAAGAGAGAACCATCTATAATTTTGATTTTTTATTGTCTGCACAAGATATATAGGATGACAATGATTTAGATCATTCAATCATATGACCAGTTCTCCTGCAATCAATTCTTAAAAAATGAATAAAATTAAGAATAACTCTTAACAATGGAGTGCCTAGCGAGTTCCCCTTCTATACTAAAGAACAAGACGGAGTCAAAGACAAATTTGAACATTGAAATAATTTGTATATGTGCTCTAATTTCTTCGTGGTAAAAGGGGACCGTATCTGAGTTGTTAGAAGGCTTCAGAGTCTCTTTAGTAGTGGCATGATGAGCGTGACCTTCATATTTGGATCATGGTTTCTAACTTGCGAGTTTATCTTGAAGCTTCGAACATGCCTTCTTTTTATGTTATAATTTGTTGCAATGCTAACACTACGATTTCACTATGATTTCTTACATCCTTCAATGTTTGTATCAACGCCTATTGACATAAGTGCTAAGTTCTCATGCTCAGGATTAAAATGAGGTTCAATGTTGTGTAGCATGACTGAAGCTTCAAACATGCCTTCTTTTTATGTTATAATTTTTTTGCAATGCTAACACTACGATTTCACTATGATTTTTTACATCCTTCAATGTACGCCTCTTGACATAAGTGCTAAGTTCTCATGCGCAGGATTAAAATGAGGTTCAATGTTGTGTAGCATGATTTTTCTTCTTGATTATTCATGTCTAACTTAAAATAAACTTCTAGAATAGAAGGTAGCAGCTCCATAATGAGAATGTGATGTCGGACTTTGTCTAAATTCTGATTAAGACCAACTAAAAACATATAAATCCAATGATTTTTCTCACTTTTTATAGTGAGTGTTGTTATTCGAGTTCTTCTAAACATCATTATAATATTGATCAGGCTCTTGCCATAATATTACTATCTCATTGTAATATGTAATAACATTACGATCATTGTGTTTGGATTTTCGAAGTTGAGAGTTTTCAACTCAAAATTTTGAGGAGAATTTTTTAGGTCTGAATAAAGCTTTTGAACGGCCGTAGTTATTCGAGTTCTTCTAAACATCATTATAATTTTGGTCAGTCTCTTGCCATTATATTGCTATCTCATTGTAATATGTAATAGCAGTACGATCATTGTGTTTGGATTTTCGAAGTTGAGTTTTCAACTCAAAAATTTGAGAAGAATTTTTTAGGTCTGAATAAAGCTTTTGAACGGCCTCCCAGACATCTTGAGTTGTGGGAAGAAATATGTGAGGTTGTTTTATGGCAGGTTACATAGAGTTAATGAGCCAAGAAAAAAGCAAGTGTCATTATGCATGATTTAAATGAGTATTCTTGCAGAGTTTATTAATTATGAAAATTTTAAGTTTTGTGTTGAACATGAGTTATCGGAGTTTAAACTAGGTGATAAAGTCATCATGCATTCAAGTTCTAAACATAGAAAGTTATACAAAATGGAAACATATAGAAGATTAAACTCCGATAACTTGTTAAGCCTTTAAGTTTTTTAATTATGCGAGAGATTTCTTAGATGATTTAAGCAAGTAAAAGAAAGAACAAGAAATAACACTCAGAAAAGCGAAATCATATTGAATCCTTCATATCAAGACTCTTTATGAATCTTTTTGTAATAGAAACAAAGAAAAATAAGGTCATATTTCTATGCCTCATACTGGGACATGATGTTTACTCTTTAAAAAAAGGTTCTAGCTTTGCACCTGAAAGTTATCAAAATTTCATAATTAGACCTAGTGGGACCCTTACATCTATACTATTGTTGGATTTGCACCGAAATACAAATATTTGTGGATCATTCCATTGCTGCAATATCTATTAATTATAATGAAGTACCCAAAAAACTTACAATACCTCAACACCTGCTCCAAAGTATACTCGAAATATCGACACGCGAGGGATTCTACGTTGCGTTGGGGATGGTCAGAACATGTATTTACATTTACATTTGTTAATACATGTATTTTTTTTGTTTTGTAAATACAATTTGTGTGCTATTGTTTTGTAAATACATGTATTTACATTTGTTAACACCTAAACTTTGTTTTTCTTACATTCATATCACCCAAGTCTTTCATATCACATCTAAAATATCAC
>NW_018164444.1:2115192-2115990 GCF_001263595.1 Phalaenopsis equestris
TTTTTTACATTCATACCATGCCACCTTACTTGTGCATAAAATGGTATATTTTTTATGTCATTTGGAAAGAATTGGCCGGTATGCATGTAAATATATGAAAGTTTAGGCATTGTCTTTTTGCATGATGATGAATTATTGTTAGGTTTTTAATGAAATAATATATTTTACTCTTTTTAAGTAATATTTTATGTTGAACTCATATTAAATAAATTTTAATTAATATGAGTTCTTATTCAAAAATATTATATAACATCTTATTGGCGGGTGATGTGGCGGTCGGTGGTTGGTTATTTGGTCGTGCGGACGTCTGGACGAATTATTTTTTCCTGTTTCAGGGCCGTCATAATTAATTATTGGTCTTTTCTCAACTCATTGTCACCTTTTTAATGTTAACTTTTAGTAGCTCGTGAGTGTTTAAATTTGTCCAATTAGATAATCAAATGAACACGAAGAAGCTCTTATGAAGTGGAGCTTTAAGTTGCCTATCAAAAGCTCGGTTCGTCTTAGCCCTTCTCGAATGGGCAAGCTGGTGATTCATAATGGAGGAGAAGGGAAATCAAGAATTGAATCTAAGAAGTGTGACATTATAGTAAAGCTTTCATGGTCGAAAATATAAGAACTAGTTGCTAGAGTTCCATCTGAAGGAGATGTATATAGAGATATAATAACATCATTTATGAGAATATCTATCTCAGATGTACGATCGATGACATGAATCACATCAAATTGCACATGATGTGATCCACATTATATGATCGATCATTTATATGTTCTTTTCAACGAGAAAATAATGCATTC
>NW_018164444.1:2116090-2120958 GCF_001263595.1 Phalaenopsis equestris
ATTTTGATATTTATATTTATAATACTTAAAATTTCAACATTACATAAAAATAGTATTTTTACTAATTTTTTTCAAAGTCTAATACAACTTTTTATGCATATCTTTATATCACTGAGCTGTTATGAATATAAATATCAAATTTTATGTGTTAGTTATGGTTGAATGCAAATATGTCCGGGAGATACGCGTTAAGAATAGAACACATCATAAAGGAGGAGAGGTTAGAAGGTCGAGTATTGAACCGTATAATTGCTTCCAATAAACCCTTATTTAGAGGAATGAGATGGGAGCGTGAGATGAATTATGGTCGGATGGGGCCAGAAGGCTGAAATGGCTTCCAACCAGACGGATCTGGGAACCCTTGACAATTCCTACCCAGCTCTTATGGACCGAACGACCATAAACTGGAGTTTCGAGGGAACTGTCAATAGCCCGATTTGATTGAAGAAACATTGTTAATTTCGCCTGCGTGAGTCTTATGCTGGCAGACTTAAGGAGAATAGTAGAGTTTTATCCGTTTTTCTTCTAGCCTGTAGACTTGTTAAATGAAGTCTATTTGCAAAAATATACACAAATGAGGTTCTTTAAATCCTATTGAAAATGGCAAGGTGAGGAAATGCAAAATCATTAACTTCATTGCACTTAAAACAATAGAACGCAATTAATAGAACAGTAAACATCAAATTTAAATGCATTTAATATATAACAATATTGAGATATCATTAAAAGAGACATTGCCACAAATGACGAATCAGATGGGTGATAGTGATAGGGTTTGGAATATTCATTGTTGCAGTTATTGACTTTAGGCTTTAATGTGTGAAAGAAGATCTAGATACGTCCCCCTCTATTTCTATCTATAACACATAAACTTCAATTTTTACATGCATGTCCACTTACCTAACATATGCATAAAGAGGTATATTTCACCTTTTAAGTAGTGGGAATTTTGGTGCGATAGATGAAGATTTTAAGTGGTATAAATGTAAAAAATAAAATTTATGCATTGAATGTAAATTGCCTAACTTGTAATTGATATTTAGTTCATATTTTGACTTTGGGCATTGCTATAAATTACAATGATCAAACATTTGGGGGGAAAACATTGTTATTTATAAAATGTAACACTTGTTTGATATTTTTTTAACCACGAACCAACATATTTGTGCGTGCAACCATCAAACTATTGAGAATTTGATAAAAAATGAGAAATATGGGTTGGGGTTTTATTTTTGAAGAAATATCATATTTTTGATGAATTTAAATTTAATTGAATTTAAATTTTTAAGAAAAAATTTTAAAAATTAAAAAAAAAAAATAGTTTGACATAATAAGTTTGGTCAGTCTAAGCCATTTTTAGGAGAAAATATTATATTATAAGTCATGATGTAGTTTCATGTGCAGATGCTAATATTTCGGTGTTATTGATAGTATTGTAATATTATTTTTCCAAAATAACACCACAACACTACCAATAACACCTCCAATTAGATCATCTGCACCTAATTCGGATGTAGGTCGTTCGGATGTAATATTGTTTCCATTTTTAGCCCTTCTTTTTGTACTTTTATTGTCATTTTCTTATTTTAGTATGTTGAGCTTTAATAGAAAATAAGTTAAAAATTAGTGGTTAGAATGGGCTTCAAATCTGAGCCTCATAATTCGAGAGAGAAAGCTCTCTACCAATCTTTCTAGTTGCATGAATCAAATTTGATAACCTCAAAAAAATATAGTCTTATATAGTTATATTGCCCTTTTTCTCACTAATAATATTTTGATTTTCTTGCCTTGCTACAAGTGGGCATAAGTCATTACATCAAATGAATTAAACATCTTATTATTTTATTGTATTTTATTTCCTAGTGATTTCTTTTAGCAAATCCTCCTCATTGGTATATCAAGCAAAATTCATGCCCATCATAAACACAAGTCTCATAACCCTATTATTTTTCAAGAACTTATAAAAATTCTATAGAGGATTTAGGATCCGTTTGGGGCAGTTTATTTAGTGCCGTGGTGTTTTGAAAGCGCACCCGACCTGTTTGGGGAAATTACGTTTTGGCAGCTTATGTGTTTTCAAAACGCTGAAAACAGACTTTTCCAAAAAAAAAAACAAAAATTTGCAATAGCCACTGCACCTAGTTTATCAGCATATTATTTTAAATCAGCTTACCAGCAGATTATTTAATAAGCTGCAGCTGCCCTAAACAGACCCTTAATGACATCTGTCATGTGGTAGTTAGCTTTTAATTATATGTTTAGAAACTATGAATATTATATGATGTGATGATGAAGTATTAAACAAAATAAAGATTTATATGATATGATAACGAAGTATGAAAAAAGTTAACGTACTTCGTCAAATAATAAAAAAAGAAATTATGGAATTTGTTATGTAATTTACTAATTGTCAGCTATTAATTATATTTAATTACAATTTTATGAATAGTGTCATGCCACGTGATAGCCATAGGATGTGCTGGAAGCCATGCGCACCACTTAAATTTCCCAGCCTTATAAAATAAAGTGGGTTTATTAGTTCTAATATTAGGGATTCAAAAGGGTGAAAGTGCATAAAATTTGAACTTATAAATTTAATTTAGAATATAAATAAATTAAAAGTTTAAGTTACTTAAATCTCTGTTATGAAAATAGTTAAGTATTAAGTAATTCCAAACAAGGGGATTTACATGTAGGGCCGTCAAAAAAGCTCGTTGTTCGCGAACAGCTCGTGTTCGGCTAGTTAAGTAGCTCGTGTTCTTCTTGTTCATTAAGTAGACGAGCCGAACACAAGTAAGTATTTAAAGCTCGAATTATAAACGAGCCGAACACAAACAACTTTTTGTTCGTTCATGTTCGGCTTGTTTTAGCTCGAAATTTAAAAAATATATATAATTATTATATAAAAATATATTACATATATTATTTATATAATAATATATTATATATATTTATATCTAAGTTTAAATCATAACATCTCGTGTGTTAATGTGGTTAGTGTCTTTTTTTATATACATTTGGTCCAGGTTTGAATCCCACACTTTACATCTATTCTTTTCAATTTAATTTTTCCGAGCCAATTTCAAGCCAAACATGAACACACTGTTCACGAGCCAATTTCGAACGCGAGCTATTTCTTACGAGCTTGCTCAAACTCGGCTCGTTTACAGCCCTATTTACATGCATATCTCCCAATTCTTAATTCCAAACAGTGGAGTATACGATGAACAATTAATAAGAATTGAGGGCATGTTTTTAATAAAAAAAATAATGTAAAATTTAATTACAATTAAATTTGAATTCATCAATAATATGATATTTCTTCCTAATAAAAAAATATAGAATTGAATTTATGATAATTTAGAATTAAATATAATTATATTTAGTTGGAAAACTAATGTCTTATATAATGCAGACATTATTAAATGCACCAAATGTCAACTTATGAAATCATGTACATTGATTTAATATACATATAGATGTGGTTAATGCAATGTCCATTAAATTCTTATGAATAATTCTACACGTATCGTCATTAAGTCTGACAAATATCCTTTGGCTATGTTATGACTTATTTTTAGCCACGTGTTTAGCAATTATTGTTCAAGTATCACATATTTTTATTGTTAAGCTTATTTTAGAACTCAAATATATTTGAATTCACATTTTGGTTAAATAGCACTTACCAAATTCAAATTTAGCAAAATAAATCATGTAAATTTGTCGACCAATCCGAGTTACTAAATCCGAATTTATGTCGAAAAACATATGAAAGGAGATAATATTCGATTTAACGGAGCACGGGATTTAAATTTCATTGAATTTACGTTAAATTCATCGCTAAATCTTGTTAAGTTCATGCGAGCAAAGACCCTTAAATACATGTAGAGTTAAATTAAATTTGTACCACCAAAGCACAAAAAACAAATTAAATATAAGATGAAAACTTTCAAGATAATTACAACGAACATTAATATTAAAATTTAAAACGATTCAATATATGGTGTGTGGCTCCTAACATGCTTTTTGAAACTACGGGTGTGTTTGGGGCGGCTGTAATTTATTAAACCATTTGCTGATAAGCAGTTTATCCTGAGAAGTTGTTGATCTGCAGATTATCCAGATAAGTTCGATGTTTGTTTGAGGGAGCTGTTTGAGAACAACTGAATTTTACATGTTTCTAGATAAATGATCATTCCCCCTATTAATTAATATTTTTTTTTGCAACAGAACTGTCTTGACAATATAATTAATACTACAGGAATAGAAAAATAATACAAAACAGTTTAACAAAATAAGATACATTCTTCTCTTAGGAGCAAGTATCAAGTCTGATAAAATAAAGATAAATATTATTAAAATGACAATTAAAATATTAATTCTAAAATCTTGACGACGTATGTCATGAGTTGCACTATCTTTTTGGTATACCATCTAACCTCGATCACTTTCGGCAGTGCAATCTTCCTGACTGTCCGCCCGTCGGAGGAAGTCGCACCTCTTCGAGACGCTCCGCGGGCAATCGTAGAACTGTCTCTCTTAGCTGTGTGCCCGACGTGACGTCAGTAAGGAAGCTTGTAATTCGCAGTAAAATAGCACACTACAGAGGTCCATAAAATTCTGGAGCTCATGTTCACCACATACCCAACCATCATAAGCTTTTCAAAAATGAATGGAAACATAAAATTTATCATTCCAGAAACCACCGTAAGAACAAAAGTTACTTGCACAAACTCAAATCCAAAAATTGCACAACACCATAGCAGATAAATAAGAATTGGCAAATCACCACACACCCAACCATCACAAATGAAAACGGCTGGCAGACACCACGTCGTCATTTACTGAAGCGATTATTGTGGTCGGAG